>NC_142140.1:61941730-62093076 GCF_024610735.1 Ursus americanus | reverse complement strand
GACAGAACGTGACAGATAATAAATAGGTTAATTCCCTTCGAATGGTGATAAATGCTAGGAAGAAAACAGAACAGGACAATGTGGGAGAATGCCTGAAATGGGACGGGGTGGTCAGGAAAGACTCCTGTGAGTCTGAGACTTAAGACAGAAGCTGAGACTTTAGTGAGAAGTTCACCCTCCCATGAGTTTCCCGAATTTCCCCGCAGAAGAGCCTAGGAGCTGGTGAGCAATGGCCTCAGCATACTCTAGAAATGAGGTTCGCCTGGGCTCCTGGGGCACAGTCCAGACAGACAGGGAGTTGTACGAGATGAGGCCACAAGGTTAGCAGAGGCCACAGGAGGCAGGACCTCATGCAACGATACATTGTTCTGAGCAAGAGAATGTTGTCATCTTACTGATATAACCACATTTTTTTAAAATAGGCTCCATGCCAACATGGGGCTTGAACTCACAACCCTGAGATCAAGACTCACATGCTCTGTGGACTGAGCCAGCCCGCGCCCCTTTTACTGAGATTTTTAAACGGATCACTGGCTACTGACTGGAGAGTGGAACAGTACAAAGCCCTGGGGATCAAGGCAGAATAAGACATTCCACCCTTCTAAGAACGTGCAGTTACAGGGGAGACGAGATGTGGGATTTGCTTTAAAATGCTGGGGGAGGGGGCAGAGTTGGGAGGGTGGGCATGAAACCATGTTGGCAGAACGTGCATTGTTAAATTTGGGTGACGGGGACAGCATAGGGTGGGATGGCTCAAAATACTAATTTTTTTAAAAAGATTTTATTTATTCATTTGACACAGAGAGAGAGAACACAAGCAGGGGGAGAGGCAGAGGGAGAAGCACACTCCCCGCTGAGCAGGGAGCCCGATGCAGGACTCGGTCCCAGGACCCTGAGATCATGACCTGAACTGAAGGCAGACGCTTAACCCCCCGAGCCACCCAGAAGCCCCTCAAAATACTATTTGCTCTACTTTTGTGTAATCTTAAGTAAGTTCCATCTTTTTTTATTACACATAAAAATAAAACAAATCAAAGCCTAGCTGTTTGGTGTGAGGGAAGGAGGATGCATAAGCACGTGAAACGAATAAATACATCATTTCAATACGGTGTAAGAAAGGACGGCTAATCACAGGTGGTCTGGAAAGGTTTGCCAAAGGCAGTGAAAAGCACAGAACTGAAAAGATTTTTGTGGGGCGCAGAGAAGCAGCACAGGGAGGGACCCCAAGCAGAGAACAGTTAAGTCCAAAGGCCCAAAGCCATGAAAGCTCAGCTAGTGAAGGATTTTAAAACACGGCAAACGGGATCAGAATTTTACTTAAGGAAGTTCACTCCAGCTGCCGTGCGAGAAATGGATGAAATGCCGCCAGGACTGAGGCAAGGAGACAAGTTAGGAGACTTGCTGTCATCCACGCCAGAAACTGTGACGATCCGGTCTCACTGGGCCACTACTGAGTTCATAGCACCCATAGGAAAGCAAGTCGGTGATTCAGCCTAAACAGATGGCCCACTGAATGCATCTATTTGTCTTTCCGGTAACCTCCAAGCTCCAAGCCTACTTACTTACTTTCATTTCTTAACTCAGCTAGACTAGAAATTCTCCGAGGGAAAAAGACTAGGCCTATGCATCTACCCAGAGCCGAGAAACAATCGCTAACGCAGAACAGGTGCTCAGTTAAGTGTTTGAAGGAAAACGTACAGGGAAGCAAAGCAAACGCTCCAGAGAGCACCGCGAACCGAGGATCCAATACGGGACATTAGCAAGAAAGAAACATGGCACAGGCAGTATTAAAGGGGGAGTCTACTTTCCCACGTCACCTTTAGCTTTGCTCAAAATTCTACTAGGCTTTAGACTCTTGAGGAAAAAAAGCAAGATGCTGACCTCATGAGCTTGCCTTGAGGAAGGCGGGAAAACCTGAAAGGGACTATGAAAGAAACCACACACGTGTAGGCTCAAGACACAACATTTCAGAAATACTTAAGCCAGCGTGAACTAGAAGAGGGGGACTGAGAAGAGAAAATGCGTAATCAGCTCCCACCTCCCAAAGTGGGCTGAGATAGCAGAGGTGTAGTTCTGTCACCCTCAATAGTGAGGAGTAACGTCCATATCAGCAATGAGACCGTCCCTGATAAACCTGGGCTAAGATCAGAGAACCACCCAGGGTTGGCACAACCCTCTTCCTGGAAGGAAGCACAACACTGGGAAGATCTCAGGAACAAAGACTGGACAAAGAAGACCTCACATATATGGATCTTGAGGGGTGGGTAAAATTTGGGGGGAGGGTTAGGAAACGAGGGAGGGCAGGGGCTATTAAAGGAGCACCCACCCTTAGACGTCATGTTGGACACATTATGTTTTCTTACGATCAGTGCCTTCATCTGAGAGAATGGGGTTTAAGCTAGGACAGGGGCAATGGAAAGGATATGGAAAGGAGCGGACAGATCTGAAAGCTACTTAGATAATAAAATCAAGAGGGCTGCAGAGGAGGAAGGCATGGGAGCGAGAACGTGTTTAGGATGACATCTGGGTTTCTAGCTTGTGGAACTGAATGGATGTTAGCATATAATCCTAAGGATCCTATCTACGCCAGTCTACAAACCTCTGCATGACCTGGGAGCTGCCCCCCCACATCTCACCAGCCTCACTGTGCCCACTCTCTTCCCCACCACCTCTGCACCCCACACACAATGCCCTTCTTTTCACTTCCTTCCTACCACAGGACTTTCCCATTTCCTTTCCCTAGCCAAACTCTACCCATCCGTGGAGGGGGGGGGGTCTCAGCCTAAACTCCAGTGCCTCAGGAAAATCTCTGCACTCTTCCAGCTCAGGTTAGAGGTCCCTACTACACGATTCTCAGTGTTTCAAGACATTTTGTTTCGTCGCCATTGCATCTCTGAGTGGAGCGCCCAGGGCTCAGCCTCAGTAAGAGCTCAGTCAGTATTTGTTGCCTACATCCATTTGCCCGTCCGAACAATCCCAAAACTAGGCACGCGAGGAGGAAGGGGGAAGAGCACGCATCTAGCGAGTGGCGGGGCCTAGAATCGAACCCACACCCCCAAGCAACTACCAATAGCCCAGCGGTGGAGCACTGAGGCCCTTCCTCTCTCCCCGGAGTTTCCGCCGACGGCGTGAATGTCGCCCAGACTGACACGGGCTCCGGCAGAAGCCCTCCCAGCCCTCCCAGCCCCACCTCCTCCTCCCCGCCCCCCGCAGCGGCGGGGCTCCGCACCCCCCGCGCCCCCACAGCGGCGCCAGCTCCCCGGCAGGGCCGCGGGCACGCGGGCCGCACTCACCTGGGCCCCGCCCACCGTCCCATGCAGCCGCAGGAGGCACATGAGCCCAGGCAAGTGCGGGGCCGAGCGCACCGGGGGATGCACGGGCGCCACGGCACTCCCCGCGCGCGGCTGCAGCAACCCGGACACGCTCTCCAGCAGCAGCAGGCGGAGACGCGGGCCGGAGCCCACCGCCGACAGACCCCCTGTCCCGCCGGGCACCCCGGCCGCGGAGCCCGCCGAGGGCCCGCTAAGAACGGCTGCCGCCATCTTCGCCCGGGCTCCGGTGGTGGCGTGGCGCGATGACGCAAACGCACCGCGACGGGCGCCTGGTGGGGAGGGGGCGTGAGGAGGGGGCCGCGGCCCTGCGCACTGGGCGGCCGGGGGCGGGGCTCTGCGCGCCCCGCGCGAGGGAGCATGCGCGGGCGGGACAGCCCTGGCGCGGGCTGCGGGCGCTGCGCTCCCGGGGCGGGGCGGGTGGGCCACGTGGGCCGCACAAAAGGCGCGGGCGGCCGGGGCTGAGCGGAGCCGCTCGGGGCTCGGGACCTCTGGCTGTCCGCGCGGCTGGTGTCGGAGGAGCCGGACTCGCGGCCGCGCTCGGGGCCGTGTGTGCAGTGTGTGCAGTGACGGCTACGGCCAGGGCGCCGTCCGCGCGCGCTGCAAAAACAAGTTCCAACAGCCCCGGGCCTGAGGGAAGACTAGCCGTGGGTCTCCCCGAAGCCCTCCCCCGGTGCAGCGCCTGCCTTCCTGACGCCCGCTCTGTGCACGGACACGCAAACACGTAGTCTGTCTCGCAGGAGCCTGTCCCACGAGGTGACCATCGTGGCGTCTTCGGGCTGCTTTTCTAAACTGCAGTGCAATGGGTGCGCCAAGGTGTAATGGTGCTGCTGCGTACTTGAGCCGCTCCGCGTTTTCCCTGATGCCTGACTCGAATACTTCTCTCTTGGCGTACTTTTCGTGCACAGGGGTGATCTAATACGAAAAAAAGTCAAGGCTAAGGGTCACCTGTATTTCCTCTCTTCCGGCCCCTCTGTCTAATCCGTCTTCAAGTCCGAAATACACCAACCGCGTACGGCTGTTTTTTCCTCCATCTCCAGGGCCCCTCTGGGCCCAGCCACCGTTCTCTCTCATCTGGTCTCTTACAATGGCCTCTCCATGGCTTCCTTCTTGGCCCTGTGTCGTGCCTTCTCTGCAAAGCAAGCAGAGTGGTCTTTACAAATGTGAGTCAGTTCCTGTGACTCCCTGCTTAAAGCCTTTCAGTGGCTTCCAAATGGGTGAATGAAGTTGCGTCTCTTCACTTGGGCTCCTAGAATCTATGTGATCTGACGCATACCCACCTCTCTGACCTCCACACATACTGCAAGTACCCTCAGTCTCCCTCTTTCCTCTCCTTGAGACAAACTAGCCTTCTTTCTGTCCTCCAGCAAGCCCAGTCCCACCGCAGGACCTTTACACATGCTGCTGCTTCTGCCTGGACAAATTTTTCTTTCAATCTCTGATGCCATCTTGCCATCGTCAAAGAGGGCTTCTTTTTAAGTAGCTCCGGCGCCAAACTCCTTCATCCTTAACCACATCACCCTGCTTATTTTTTTTTAAAGATTTTATTTATTTGAGAGAGAGAATGAGAGAGCATGGGGTGGGGGGAGGGGTGGTCAGAGGAAGAAGCAAACCCTGCTGATCAGGGAGCCCTATGTGGGGCTCCATCCCAGGACTCTGGGATCATGACCTGAGCTGAAGGCAGACGCTTAACCAAGTGAGCCACCCAGGTGCCCCCCAGCTTTGCCTCTTGCTGGTTGTATGAGCCTGCAAGTTACTTAACTGTGCCTCCCCTTCCTCCTTTGTAAAGTGGGGGTCATTATAAAACCTTAATGCATAGAGCTGTGAGTATTAAACAGATATTTGTAAAGTGCTTGGAGCAATGTTTGGCACGTGGTAAATACAATAAAATGCTAACTGGTATTATTTATAGACCTGGGGTTTGATGTCTTAGGAGGCTTTTCCTAACGTCCAAGATTATAAAAGTATTTTCCTGTTTTTCTCCTAATACTTTTACAGTTTTATTCCATGCATTTAGATCTTTAACCCGTCTGGAATTTATTTTGTTTAAGGTGTGAGATGGAGATATCACTTTTTTTCTCCTGAATGAATAGCCAACTGTCTCAACCCAATTTAGTGAATATGCCATTCTTTCTCCATTGACTTGAAATGCTACCGTGTGGGTCCGTATCTGGATCCCAGATTCTCTTTCGTTGCTGTTTTCTATTATTGCACCAATAACACAATTTTAATTATTGTAACATAATAAAATTATCTTATCAGGTAAGACAAATGCCTGCTGTACTCTTATTTTTCAGAATTATTCTGGCTAGACTTGTGAGTTGATTCTTCTGATTGTTTAGAATCAAGTTCCCCCCTCCAAAAAAAGTCCCATTGTTATGCATTTATTTTTAAGGACTAGTCAGGTGCAGTAGTGAGGGGGTGAGGAGTAGAACCAGGAGTTCGATCTGTAACTGTGAACCATCACTTGAGATAACTCACTACCTTTGGACCAGCCTCCCGTTGTCATTTTGATAAGGTGTTAAATTTATACACAGTCTGCAGAGAAATTATGTGTTTATAATGATGGGTTTTCCCACCCATATATGGTGCATCTCTTTCCTTCTTTCTAGCCTTAACATCTTTCTAAAATTGTCTTTATATTAGTACCTTTTAATACAGTAGCTTTCATGCCACACAGACCACTACCTTTCAGTCCCAAAATCACTGTTTTTCCTTTTTTAAATATTTTATTTACTTATTTGACAGACAGCAAGAGAACTTAAGCAGGGGGCGCAGCAGGGGGAGAGGGAGAAGCAGGCTCCCTGCTCAGCGGAGTACTTGACGTGGTACTTGATCCCAAGACCCTGGGACCATGACCTGAGCCGAAGAGAGATGCTCAGCCGACTGAGCCACCCAGGTGCCCCCCAAAATCACTTTAGTTATGTAGCAATATGGATCTCATTACCTTTTGGTCATGACCCTTTGACAAAAATGATTCACGAGTCTAAAAGAAATGTATGATCTAAAGCTTGAAAGGGATGAAGGGCGAGCTTAGAAGGCGGTGACAGAACTGAGGGCCTATATTTGAACCTTTTTAAAATAACTTATTTTCTTTAAATTCAGTTAGTTAACATATCGTGTGTTGTTAGTTTCAGATGTAGCGTTCAGTAATTCATCAGTTGCATAACACTCAGTGCTCATTCCATCATGGGCCCTCCTTCATGCCCATCCCCCAGTTACGCCAGCCTGCCACCCCACCCCCTCCAGCAACCCTTGGTTTGTTCCCTATAGCTAAGAGTATCCTATGGTTTGTCTCCCTCTCTGATTCTGTCTTATTTCCCATGTTTGGACCTTAAAAATGATCTCAGAGGGGCACCTGGGTAGCGCAGTCGTTAAGCATCTGCCTTTGGCTCAGGGCGTGATCCCGGCGTTCCGGGATCGAGCCCCACATCAGGTTCCTCTGCTGGAAGCCTGCTTCTTCCTCTCCCACTCCCCCTGCTTGTGTTCTCTCTCGCTGGCTATCTGTCTCTGTCAAAATAAATAAATAAAAATCTTTAAAAAAAAAAAAGATCTCAAACTATCTTGTGCATATTACTTTCTGTTGTGTGGAAAAGTGGAGGGAGAGGGTGAAGTTAGTCCATTCGGATGGAAGATGGGGAGAATGGGAAAGACATGGAAGCAGGAGAAATGCATTAGCTCCCTAAGTCCTGAATTGTCAGGCACCCATCATCACCCCCCCTCCAGTCCATTTTTCCCTAGAAATGAATGGCTCTTCCACCTGGTCCCTCTTCTCCTCTTGACTGGTCCTACTCCACATAACCTTGCCCTGGTCTCTCCACCCTCCACAATGCCCAGAATCATCCTCCTGAAGGAGAAATCCCATCGTGCCAGTCTTTTGCTTAAAAAAAGCCACTGTGGGATCCGAGTGTCCTCTGGGTGTCCTCTGGGAAGACCTCGGTCTCGTTCCTTCACGTCATCATCCCTCACACTTGTTCCAGTCCTCCTCCTCCCCCTCATCTCTCCTGCGGTGGAACCCCACAAACACTTCGGAAGAGGACGTGCCTTGCCTTTCTCTGTCTTCACGACGCCCTTTCCCAACTTCTGCCCACCCTGCAGAAAGATTGTCCTCCAGTGTCTCCTCCTCTGGACAGCGTACCCCCCGCCCCGCCACCCCTGCCCCAGTCAAGCTCCAGTAGTCGCTTTGTCCTTCTGAGTCATACCTCCATTCTAGTATTCTTGGGATCCTAATACCTGTTTATGTGTCTCCTGAACTGTGCTGGGAAGGCAGGGGCTGTGTGAATTCGTGTCTGTGTCCCCATCGTCCAGCACAGTGACTGGCACGAAATAGGCGTGATGCCTGGATGGGTGGTTGGATGCATGGATGGACGGACGGATGCAGGGACGGATGCTCGCTGTGATGCGCGTAGACGGAAGGGATGGGTAGTCGGAGAAACCGGGCACAGTAATCCTGCGGAAGATCAAAGACAGACACCAGAGGGAGCCGACACACCACGAGAGGGGGCGGGAGGGCGGGCCAAAGAAGGCTGCGAGCACTGGGGTGAGCGGCGCGCCCCGAACCAGAGCCTCACGCAACTGGAGCCGCTCGCCCACGTGCGCACCCCCTCGTCCTTCTTCCCACACTGTGCGGGAGCGCGTTCCTCCGCCCCCACCGCCTCCCTCGCCTCCACCGCCACTGAGAAGGCAAACAAAGGGGAGGGGACCCCCGCGGCGTCCTGGACGCAGGGAGCCAATCACAGGGCTCTCCCCTCCCGGCAGGCGGGCCCCTCCGTTCTGGGGGGCCCAATCGGTTCCTACGGGTGTGCGGAGGGGCGGAGAGATGGGCGGCGGAGCGGGGACTGGGGACCGCGCGCGCCGGAGCGGGCACTGGGGACCCCGGGAGCGGCGGGGCGGGGCCGCGGAGGGACGGGCGCGGGGCCGGAGCCAATCGCCGCGCGGGTCTGCGCCGAGAGGGCGGGCGGCGCCGCGGCGCGCGCGATCCGGGCTGACGCATCTGGCCCCGGTTCCCCAGGATCGCAGGGGGGCGGAGGGGCGGGGGAGAGGAGAAAGCGCGGAGGGCGCGCGTGCGCAGTGGCGCGGGGAGGAGCAGGGACCTGGCAGCGGGCTGGGAGGCTGCGAGCGAGCCGCGAACCGGGCGGGCGGCGGGCGCGCGCACCATGGGGGAGAAACCGGGCACCAGGTAAGGGAGGTGGGGCCGCGCGACGGGACGTGGGCGGCGGCTCGGGGCGGGTGCCGGGACGATTCCCGGACAAGGACACCGGGGAGAGAGCCCGGGGGCTGGACGCCTGGGTCCCTAGGGGGCAGCCATCTGGGGCCGCACGCCTAGGTCCTCGAGGATAATGAGGGGGACGCATGCCAGGGCCCTTGCAGAAAGCGAGGGTTGAAGGCGATCAGGAAACCGGCGTCTGGGTTCTCGCAGGGATGTGGGGGCCGGACGACTGGGTTCTCCGGTGCAGGCTGCGATGCAGGGGCGGAGGAAGGAGGAGCAGGTGGCCGGCCCGAGGGGTCGGGTATGGGAAGGGTGGATGCTGGGAGGGGATCCCCCCTTAGACTCGTGCCGAGCTGCTGAAGAGCCTCCTGTCCAATACCCCACAGACAGTCAGGCTGTCCCAAGGGCCAGGTGGCTCTGCTTCCAAACTTCTGCCTTCCCCCAGGTTGCTAGGAGCAACAGCTTTATCTTGGGGGAGCAGAGTGCGTGACGACCCTCCCCGCTTCTGGGCCTTACCCCTCTTCCCAGAGGTGAGGGAAGGCAGTGTCTGCCCTGGGCACGCCATCCACTCCCCGGATGTTTTCTATGCAATCGAGGCTCCTTCCTTCCACTGATACCCCGAGTTCTCTTTTTTGGTCTCTAGCAAAATCCACTTCCTGTTGTGGGCCAACACCCCCAAGGGGATAGTGGGTGAATGCCCGAGTCCCTGGGGAGCAGGAGCAAAAGAGGAAAAGATTGGGGCTGTATGCCTCAATCCAGAAGGGATCAGGTTGGGGCCCTGGTCCTGAGACACCACCTGTGCTGCAAAACATTATCCTCTCAGCCCCACCAGAACCCAGGCTTCTGAGCACCAAGTTGAGTCGTATCGGAGAGATGATCAGAGGGAGGACTGGTGTCCTGGATTAGGGCTTAAACACCCCCAGAGAAAGGGGAAGTCGCTGACTCGAGGGAGGCCCCCAATTTCCGTTATGTGGTTCAGGGAGGAGGATGGATGGACCAGAGGGGGACTGCTGACTTGGCACAATCCCACCACCCCCATCTAATTCTGGTCCACAGGAAATGGAGAGAACATCTGCTGGCGCTGGCCCCCTCACTGGGCACCTCTGCACTCCCCCACACTCTGCCTCCTTGGCGAGCCTCGGGGTACAAGTGCTGCTGCTCCCTAGCCTCGGCTCCCAAGGGCAAGGTGGCCCTGCAGATGCTCCAGGGCCATTTCCCCAAAACCGCAGTCCAGTGGCTTTCTTCCTAATAGGAGGAAGCCCGGGGACAAAGAGGAAATCTAGAAGCAAAGGGGAGGGGGAGCTGCATGATGCCATAGCTGTCCACCCCCAGGGTGGGTGCTTATTCTAGCTGCCACCGTGCCAATGTCCCCTCTCCTTTTTTGGAGGGGATACCTGGGGACCACCGTACCCTTTGCCTTATGGCCTTTGGACAGTCTGACATTCTGGGAGGAAGCGGCAAGGAAGTTAGAGCAAAACTGGGGGGGAGGGTGCTGGAGGAAGGATGGGCCAGTTGGCAGGACTTCAGTTTCTACCAACCGAGGACCCTTCCCAGGGATCGCTGCCGAGGCAGAGCGGATCAGGATGAGGAAGGGCAGACCTGCAAGTGGCCAGAGCAGAGGGGCCACCAGACACCTACTACGCTCACAGCAGTGGGTAGAGTCCAGGCTCAGATTGTTTCGGCTCCGGGGAGCGGATCCCCTGCAGTTCAACAAACTTCATGCCGGGGAGCGGATCCCCTGCAGTTCACCAAACTTCATGCCGTTTGCAGAGACAGGAGAGTGTAACGGTTTAGTGAGGAAGAGCATGGCTGGAGCCAGCCTGCCATACCATTTACACCCTCTGGGGCCTTAGGCTAAATCCTTCCATTCCCCCCGTGCCTCGGTTCCCTCACCCGTAAATTAGGAATTTGGAACCTCCGTCATTGGGTCGCTAAGAGTTCTAAGTGAGATAACACACACGAAGGCTTTGGCACAGTGCTGAGCACGGAGCCTTCTCCCGACAAATGTCAGCCAGCATCATCGTCTCTATCGTACGGCTGGCGTCGTGCTGGGCGTGCCAAACCGGACACGGCCTCCGATGTTCACAGTCGAGCTAGCGAGGCAGGTGACACACAGCTCACGGCCTGTGCATGCTGTCACACCACCAGTAAAACAGAAGCCAGTGTGACAGGAACCCCCCCCCCCAAAAAAAACAGAGTAACCGGAGTCCTGGCTGGATCTGCTTTCTAAAGGAGGTGATAGCTGAGCTCGGCCTTCAAAGACAAATAGGCTTTGAGGCTGCTGAGATCAGGGATGGGGACAGTTGGAGGTTAATGGAGTCGGGTCACACTTATGTAGTGGCTAGAAGTAGAAACCATTTTAGGGGCAAAAGCCAGGGCCTTTGCCCTTCTGGGTACTCCAGCTGTCTTTGGAGCTGGAGACCAGAGAAGATGGAGAGAGAGGGTTAGGTCTTAGAGGCTCCTACAACCTGCCCATTTGGGTCCCCCTGGGGCTTGTGCTCTGGGAAGAGCCTGGGTGGTTCCTGTGGCAACCAGGGGCCATTGCCACAGGAGGAGGGGACCTAGTGAGGGTGGAGGGGGGGCCACCACGGCTGTGTTGGGAATATTAAAGACCTGTGGTTGCCCTCCTTCTGGGAAGAAGTGGGAGGGGTAGAGCTGGCAAAGCCCCAAAGCCTGCAGGCGGAATCCCGGGTGAGCTCTGCTTCTCGGGCTGGTGTGGGGGTCCCTGCCGCCGAGCCTGAGGGAGGCAGTGGGTTTCCCTTTCTGTTTTGTTAGGGTCTTCAAGAAGTCAAGCCCTAACTGCAAGGTGAGTCTCCCATGCTGCTTCTCCTCCCAACCTTCTCTGGGCCCCTGCAAAGCCCAGCCTGCCCCTAGCCGATCCCCAACCCCTAGCTCCCCACTTCCTGTGACAGCTAAGAGCTGACTTCCTTCCCTCCTGAAGCCCCTTGCCGCAAAGGCCGCTCAACCTGAGCCAGCCACGGGGCTGGGTGGGGACAGGTCTGGGTCCCTAGGCAAGATGAAGGGGGAGGACTCAGAAGCCCTAGGGTACCCCTCTCAGGAGCCAGCCCAGGGTCCCCAGGCTATGGCCTGTGTATCCCAGAGTCCCTTGACGGGAGCCAGTGAGACCACACCCTGCTCTCTCACTGGCTGTCTGGGGCGTGTCCTCCCCAAGCCCACTCCCCACCACCACCCCACCCCACCCCACCACACACACTTGCTGACTTGTGGGCAGAGGTGAGAAAAGCTTCAAGGTTGGTTAATCTGGGAAACCCCACTACTCTCGCCTTCTGACCCTCCTGGGAGGAACCCCGGGGCTACCCCCAGTGTGGAAAGACCAAGGATGGGACGACCACTCTGAGGGGCTCGGGCGCCCTGCACTCGTCTGCCCAATCTTCCCTGTGCCCCTTCCGTACCCCCAGGTCACCGTGTACTTGGGCAAGCGGGACTTTGTAGACCACCTGGACAAAGTGGACCCTGTAGGTAAGTGTGCCCCAAAAGCAGCACCGGGGCCCCCAGGACAGGGAGAGGTTCCTGGGCCCAGGGATGGAGGGGAGGCCCTGACAGGAGGTGAGCTCGTGTGTCCCTTTCCCAGATGGCGTGGTGCTCGTGGACCCTGACTACTTGAAGGACCGCAAAGGTACTGGCCCGAGTGCAGGGGACGCCCAGGGGAGGTTAGGGTGGCCCAGTGGGGCGGGCTGGCACTGACACGGACCCTGGAGAGACAGAGGGCCGAGACGGGAGAGGGAAGTCGGGTTCAAGCAGGTCGGATGCTGCTAGGGACTGGGGGGCTGGGGCGGGGGAGCTCCTGACCGCCCCACCTTGCCCTCCCTCGCAGTGTTTGTGACCCTCACCTGCGCCTTCCGCTATGGCCGCGAGGACCTGGATGTGTTGGGCTTGTCCTTCCGCAAAGACCTGTTCATCGCCAACTACCAGGCCTTCCCCCCTGTGCCCAACCCACCGCGGCCCCCCACCCGCCTGCAGGACCGGCTGCTGAGGAAGCTGGGCCAACATGCCCACCCCTTTTTCTTCACAGTGAGGACGCCCCTCACCCTCTGCAGGGCTGGGGGTCTGGGACTGAGCGGGGGGGCACCTGTTCTGGGCAGATCTGGAAGCAACAGTGAGGAGGGTGCCCTAGACCCCCCTCTGCCTTCGGGGCCACCCTTGTCTCTGGCTCCTCCTTGGGGCCCCTTCCTTCTTCCTCTCCCACCCCCTGGGACTCCTCCTCCAACCTCTTAGTGGGGATGGGGAGAAAGGTTTGGGGGCTCTCTGGGAGAACTGAAGCCTCCCCTTGCCTCCCCACAGATCCCCCAGAATCTGCCCTGCTCCGTCACCCTGCAGCCAGGCCCCGAGGACACAGGGAAGGTACGGCGGGAATGGGTCCGAGGGTTCAGGGGACAGAATGGGCTCCAGCAGGAGCCTGGGACACAGCGAGGGGGGGCTGTCAGGGAGAAGCCAGGGTGGGGCGTGTCCCCAGGAGAAACACGGTTTATCTGCTCATGGTGCCTCCAGGCACCCCCGGGTGAGTACAGGGGCTCACCTTGCACAGACAGGACTGACGCTCTGCCAGCAACTGGGTCTTTGGGAGAAAGAGCACGAACCCCAGGCCCTACACTCCTCAGGCCAGACTGCGATGGGGCAAGAGTCCCTGACCAAGGCGAGGGGAGAGGGAAGGAAGGGCGTGGTGGTGTCAGGGGCCTTGTGTAAGATGTGACCTTTTCTCCTCCCGAGGCCTGTGGAGTAGACTTTGAGATTCGAGCCTTCTGTGCCAAATCGCTAGAAGAGAAAAGCCACAAAAGGTGAGGGAAGCGAGGAGCTCCCCAGGGCTGTGACCATCCCCTCCCCGCTCCCTGGAGCCCCAGGCCTGGGGAAGGCGGCGGTGGGGGTCTGCGTGTCTGAGCACTGCCCCTCCTGTCCCTCCTCCCCCACCCCCAGGAACTCTGTGCGCCTGGTGATTCGAAAGGTGCAGTTTGCCCCAGAGAAACCCGGCCCCCAGCCTTCGGCAGAAACCACACGCCACTTCCTCATGTCCGACCGGTCCCTGCACCTTGAGGCTTCCCTGGACAAGGAGGTGGGGTGCACGGGGGTGACGCAGGTGCTGCGGTGCAGAGGGACCGTGGGGGGAGGACTGAAGCCACCGGCCAGGACAGCGTTGTTTGTTTTTGTTTTTTTTGTTTTTTTAAAGATTTTATTTATTTATTCGACAGAGATAGACACAGCCAGCGAGAGAGGGAACACAAGCAGGGGGAGTGGGAGAGGAAGAAGCAGGCTCCCAGCAGAGGAGCCTGATGTGGGGCTCGATCCCATAACACCGGGATCACGCCCTGAGCCGAAGGCAGACGCTTAACCGCTGTGCCACCCAGGCACCCCCAGGGCAGCGTTTTTAAAGAACGCTGCCTCAGAAGGCGTGGGCTTGGGTTTAGAGGGAGACCAAGCCGCCGGTCTGCGTGGGGGCGGAGGGGGGGCTAATAGTGGGACCAGTGCAAGCAGATCGCATTAACTTGATCCCCTCCCCTCGAAAGCTGTACTACCACGGGGAGCCCCTCAATGTCAACGTCCACGTCACCAACAACTCCACCAAGACCATCAAGAAGATCAAAGTCTCTGGTAGGAGGTGGGGGACAGAAGGGGGTCCTGGGGTGGGAGTTGCTGCCCATGTGGCTCCCAGCGTGATTTCAGCCCAGGGACACACCCCAGTGCAGGAGGCTGCCCCAGAAGGAGACACACCCCTGGGGGGGGGGCAGCAGGCTGTGCTCCCGGCATGGCTGCTTAACCCCCCCCCGCCCCCGCAGTGAGACAGTATGCGGACATCTGCCTCTTCAGCACTGCCCAGTACAAGTGTCCCGTGGCTCAGATCGAACAAGAGTGAGTAACAGAACAGCCCAGCACCCCCCTCCCTGAGGGCAGAGGAGTAGCCCCGGGAGAATGTGAGGCGGGGATGGAACCGTCCGGAACCATCCCCACCTACAAGGGCATTCCCTCCACATGCAGGTGCCTCTGAGCCGCTCATTTTCCCAAGTGGGTTGACCTCTAAACTCCCCCCCCCCCCCCCGTTACCTATGGGCCCGAACAGAGCCGGGCTAGTGGTGGGGGAGAAGCCCCCAGGGTGGGAGCGACCTCCTCACCCAGCACCCCCCCCAGTCTCGGTCTCCTGGCCCCACTCCCCAGTGACCAGGTGTCCCCCAGTTCCACGTTCTGCAAAGTGTATACCGTCACCCCGCTGCTCAGCGACAACCGGGAGAAGCGGGGTCTTGCCCTGGACGGGAAGCTCAAGCACGAGGACACCAACCTGGCTTCCAGCACCATGTGAGCGTGGGCTGGGGGGCGGGGGGCTCCCGCGGCCCAGGGCTCACATGCTCCTTCGGGCCAGCCGCGCGTCAGGCTCTGTCCTAGGGGCCGGGGCGTTCTCGGGGCCCAGAACGGACCAGAGAGTCTAGAGAGGGAAGACAGACAGATCAGCAGTGAAACGCACAGCAGGTCCGGTGCCGCGTCCAGAAGCAAGGCAGAGAAGGGAGGGATGAAGCGGGGGCGGCAGCCTGTGCGCACTGCGGAGAGGGGGCTGGGGAAGGCGCCCCAGGCGTGGGTTCCGAGGAGGGACCCAGAGTAAGTCTTCGAGGACGTGTGAGGAGGTGTGGGGCCGTCGCGCCCCAGGGGGGTGGCCACAGCCTCACGGAGCTGGGGCTGGGGTGTGCGCTGCACGAGCCCACATAGCAGGCGGGGGGGGGGGGGGCAGCGTGGCGGAGGAGCCACGGCGAGAGGAGTAGGAGGTGCGGTCGGGGTGGCGGAGAGCAGGACGAGGCAGGGCTGTCGGGTCCCAAGGACGTCCGCTTTTACCACGAGAGATGAGAAGCCACAAGCGGGTTCTGGGCGAGGGGTGCCTGGCCTTGAGAACAGCACGGTCTACGCTGCTGGAGGCCACGGCTGGGATGCGGTCCCACCCAGAGCCCCAGGGCGGGCTGTGGTCTAGCTCCTGCCCCTCATTGCAGCGTGAAGGAGGGCGCCAACAAGGAGGTGCTGGGCATCCTGGTGTCCTACAGGGTCAAGGTGAAGCTCGTGGTGTCTCGTGGCGGGTGAGTGCTTGGGGGGGGCGGGGGGCGGGGGCTCTCCTCCAGCGCGGGGGTGCTGGCCCTTCATGCTGCCTCCCCCCCACCACCACAGGGATGTCTCCGTGGAGCTGCCGTTTGTGCTTATGCACCCCAAGCCCCACGACCACATCACCCTCCCCAGGCCCCAGACAGGTGAGCGCACCACCCGCCCCAAGCCCCCCGCGAGATGGCCTGAGGCAAGGCCAGGGGAGAGACGCTGGTCCCTCCAGCACCCACCCACCCACCCCCTCTCCTCGCCTCAGCTGCTCCTGACACAGATGCCCCTGTGGACACCAACCTCATTGAGTTTGATACCAAGTAAGACGCTCCTCCCCCGCCTTCTGACCTTTGACCTCTGTGGGCAGAGTCCTGCACCCCTCAAATCTGCCCTGGCCCCCGTTTCCCCTCCCCCCGGGGGGGGGAGGGAGGGCTGAAGCATCAAATCCAGACGGCTTAGCCTTCTCGCCAATGCATCCAGCCCGGTGGCTGCTCTGACACCCCTGGCTCTGGGAGGGGAGCAGGGGGCCGAGAAGGGTCTGGAGCCCACACCTCACCCCTCCTCTCTACCATCAAGCTACGCCACGGACGATGACATCGTGTTTGAGGACTTCGCCCGGCTTCGGCTGAAGGGGATAAAGGACGAGGAGGACGAGGACCAGTTCTGCTAGGAGGAGGGGTGGGTGCTGCTGGGGGGGGAGGTCCCCAGCCTCCCCACCGTCTCTCCCTCCGCTCAGCAGCTTCCCCAGACAACCCCTCCCCTCCCCTCCCTCCCTCCCTCGCCAGTCGCCCCCAGACACGCACTGGACCCATCTCTTGTGGCACGTGGGCATTACTTTTTGGACTCCAGCTGCGCCTCCCCAACCCCCCCGTGGGTGGCAAGCTGTGTTCGAACCTAAATTTTGCGGAGGGGGTTGCTGAAAAGACAGTAGGGAAAGTGGGGAGAGGAACCCCCACGTTCAGCCTCACACCAACAGCTTCCCTTTCCTTCGAGAAAAGACCCTCTTGGGCTGGGGGGGCAAGTCCACTTCTTTGTTTCTGAGCATAAAGAAGAAAATAAACCTTTTAATAGGCAGGAGTGTCCGTGTCTTCTGTGCGGGCTTGAAGGAGCAGACAGGTGCCCATGTGGGCCTGTGCCCTGGGGGCTGAGCCCCCAGCCAGCCTCCTCGCCGGGCCCAGAGGTTGTCAGTGAATGTCCGAAGCACTGGGCTGTCGTGTGCTCCAAGGTAAACACTGAAACTCGATTTGCTCAGTCCAAACTCAAGGGTACAGTTGGGTAAAGCCACAGCGTCAGCTGACGCACTCACAGGGGAACCGGCCGCTCACTTCCCCATGGCCGGCCAGAGCGGCCTCTTCCCCCTTGCTGCTGACACACGTGACCGGGTGGTGACCTGCTGTGGCCGGGCGCTCGGCTCTGGCCGCCCAACCCTGGGGCTCGGTGGGAGCCCCGCCGCAGGCCTCCCCGGACAGAAGCCGCAGGACATTCCGTGGGGCCGCAGGGAGTCACGCCTGTGCAGGCAAGTCACTGCGAGTTCTCGGACATTCATCAGGCACTCCCAGACGCTGGGCTGCGGGTGGGAGCGACACTCCACGGACACAGCTCACTCCCCCCGACTCCCACTCCTGTCACCCAGCCTTTGTCTCCTGCATCTTGTAAGGCTCATTCATTCACTCCATCGACAGCCCGCTTCCCAAGTCCCTATTTTGTACCAGGCATCATGGAGGGACACAGCAGTGACCAAAGCCACCATTAAATCATTCCCTAGTGACCTAATGACATTATCTGCGCTCCAAAGGAGAAGTCCAGGAGCCAGGAGAACGTGCGTCAGAGAGTGCTGACCTAGGCCGGGGTTTGGGGATGATTTCCCCGGAGGGAGGGGCCTTTGAGCAGACAACTGGCAGATGAGGACCGGGTTGGAACATTCTGGGTGAGGGCAGGAACAGGACAGAAACAGCAAGGCCAAGTAATTCCAGATGGGGCCGGGGGGCAGTTCCTACGGGCCTGTGGCCTACGGCGCCTGACATCTAATTAGACCGTTGTTTACCCGCGGATTTAAGTGCTGCCAAGACACCAGTGACGGTGCTCGGCCCTCCACAGCAGCCCAGCCCGCACACCCCGGTCTTTGCCACACAGGGGCACTGCCAGCATCACTCCAAGTCCTGTGAGCCTACTCCCCGACCGCCCAGCTCTCGGCCCACGGGGCTCGGAGCTCAGCACGTTATCAGGTGAATCAGAAGCCCCGGGAAGGGGGGCAGCGCACGATAAACATGCCCCGTCCTTGGCTCTGCCTTCCCAGATTCCGATCCAGCAGGTTCCAGAAGGAATCCGCGCACCTGTGTCTGGAATTAGCACACAATCTGAGAAACGATATCTTTTTCTTTTTTTTAAGCTTTTTATAAAATTTTTAATGTTTTTAAGAAGGTGAAACATGCACATGGTGTAAAGAGAAAAAAATCCGAGCTGTATGCAATAACCAGTGAAAAGAAGGCTCCCCCTGCCCCTGAACCCCAGCCTCCCACTTCTCATTCCCAGCAGCGACCAGTTTCACCAGTCCCGTGATCATGCTTCCAGAGATCCTGCCGGGACTCAGTCATACCTATACAAGTGTTTGTCTTTTTTTAAGTTTTATTTATTTGAGAGAGAGGGAGCAGGGGGGAGGGGCCGAGGGAGAGGGAGAGAGACTCTCAAGCAAACTCTGTGCTGAGCATGGAGCCTGATATGGGGCTCGATCTCACGACTGTGACATCATGACCTGAGTGGAAACCAAGAGTCAGATGCTTAACGGTGCGTTCCTGTCCATAGCGACACGCACTGACCTTCCTTATTCTTTCAGTGAGGTCACCTTCCATTCCCTGGATGGCGTGCATTTTTACCCGTCTCCTGCCGAGGGACATGAAGGAGGTCCGCTCTTCCGCTAATGCAAACACCAGTACAGTCCTTACCCCCGAACATATGCCTTTTTTGCACACACGAGCCATCTGTAGGACAAATTCTTTTCTTTTTCAGATTTTATTTCTTTGAGAGAGAGTATGAGTGTGAGTAGGGGGAGAGGCAGAGGGAGAAGCAGACGCCCCGCAGAGCAGGGAGCCCAAGGCGGCGCTCCATCCCAGGACCCTGAGATCATGACCTGAGCCGGTGGCAGACCCGTCAGGGACGGAGCCCCCCAGGCGCCCCTGGAGGACAAATCCTGAAAAGCAGCCTTGCCGGGTCCTCAGGATCGTGCCAATCTAGCAGGTGAAACGGGGCATCATCTGCTTTTAATTTGCATTTGTTTGACTATGAGTGAGGATAAAACCTGATTTCTTGGGGTACGTTTTCTTAAAATGTACTCTGCGGGCTCTTTTTTTGCTAAAGAAATTAGCCCTTCGTCATATATTTTGCAAATATGTTCCCGGTTTGTCACTGTCTTTTGAATTTGTTTCTAGGTTCGTATTTTGGGGGGCAATTTCTGGGGTAAAAGGTTTTGGTTTTGGGTTTTTTACAGAGGTAAGATTCACGGAATAGAAAATTAACCTTTTTTCTAATTAAATTTTTTTTAAAGATTTTATTTATTTATTCGACAGAGAGAGAGACAGCCAGCCAGATAGGAAACACAAGCAGGGGGAGTGGGAGAGGAAGAAGCAGGCTCATAGCGGAAGAGCCCGATGTGGGGCTCGATCCCACAACGCCGGGATCACGCCCTGAGCCGAAGGCAGACGCTTAACTGCTGTGCCACCCAGGCGCCCCCCCTAATTAAATTTTTTTAAATCAACCATTTTAAACTGCGCAGTCCGGGGCACTGCATACATCCACAACGTGCAGCTGCCGCGTCTGGTTACAAAGCGTTTTCCTCCTGATATTTTTAATAACTCATTTTTTTAATTTTAAGGTAGACCATCGTAATCACTTTCGTAATGGCTTCTGGGTTCTTTTTGTTGCCAAGCTCTCGGGCCTTCTAGTCCCTGGCAGTTTGGCGCTTTTCTTTCCACACTGAACTTGGAGCCCACCCTACCCCCTGCAAGGAGCTCAGCTGCCCCTCCTTTCAAACACCTGCTCTCAGACCCCAGCCTGGGCTCCGTCCCACCGCCACCCTGCCCGCCCCGCCCGACACAGGGCTGCCAAGCACCGCCACAGAAAAGTCACACGACACAAGTGGACGTATTCATTCACTCAACAAGTAATTTTTAACACATCTTAGGTTACTGGGCCCTGGGCACGCATTCAGGGCCGCTGCCAACCTGTGGCCTCTCACTTCGGCTGGGCCCTCAATTCCGGGCGAGCCTTTGTCCCCCTCCATCTTCCTGGCCACCTCCCTCACCACCTTGCAAACCTTCCTCCCGCTCACAGTGACTTCTCTTTTTCACAGAGATCAGGCTTCGAGGGACAAATGACTTCAACTTCCACCGCCTACCCACAAACACCGACATGGATCCCAATTCTCTATACCACGAAGGTCAAGCCGCCTCCTCGTGTTCAAAGCTCATCCCTCCCCCTGCGCTCAGATCTCTCCCCTCCCACCTCCTCTGAGTCCCTGATTCAGCCCACCACCCCCCGCCTTCGACCTCTGTCTCTCTCTACTGGTTCTTCCTCCATGGGGCATAAACCCACGCAAGTCTCTTCTACTCAAGGAAGGAAGGAAACCAAAGACAAGACACTCCTCACACTTAAGTCTCTTCCACAGGAAGAAAATCTCTACTCATTTCCTCCCTACCATGTCACTTCCACTTGTTATTTTCAAAGTCATACATGCACATAGTGTAAGGAGTTGGACAATCACAAGGCCTGTACCCCATCCCTCTCCAACTCCCTTCTCCTGAGAGGCAGCCACTTTCACCTCCTCCAGGTGTCTCTTCTCGTACTGACTCCATATCCCCAAACAACGTGCTCCCTTTGCTACTTCCTGGTTTTTGTCTGAAGCACCCTGGAGCCCCCACTATGCGAGGAGAAGCCTGAGCTCCCTTCGGCCCCTCTCCCCCACAGTGGAATACTTTCCCTCCTGCCCCCGGCATCCCATACTCCCAAGAGAACGGTAACCATGGAGGTCAGCTCAATATTGAATATTTACACTTCCATGCCTACACGTAAGGTACCCAGCGTTGTCACGCGGTACATCGATGAACTTTCTCTTCTAGCGCCAGGCTGTCTTCCTCAATCACCGTCATTTTAAGAATCTGTTTATTCTCTGAGTCCATCCCTAACTCTGCCCTATACTCTCCTTGGAAGGTCTACGTATCCTTTCGATACGTTCACTACGAAACAGATGTTCCTGTCTTCAATCTCCGTGAAGAAATCCAGAGCCGTTCTAGACCTGCTCCAGGGCAATCTCGATGTTCTTCGTGCCTGTCACCCTGCATCCCCCTTCACCCCGTGTTCTCGTTGCCCTCTCTGCAGTGCCCAAGGCCTCCCTCACTTTCTGGATCCCACAGCTTCCTCTTGGGGGTCTACTTCTAAGAACCTCCTGAGAAAGGGAACTCGGTATAAAATTTGCGACCTCTGGACATACCGAAATGTCTTTATTCCATCTTCGTTCTCGCTGTTGTGAGAGCCCACGTCTCCCCTAAAATCTCTTCTTCCGTGGTGCGAGGGCAGGAGCTGGCCACCGAGGTAAGCACTGGCTTTCCCAGCACCCCGGAGCTGGGTGAGACCATGCGACTGCTATTCAGTGGAATGTGAGTAGGGATTACTTGGGCTACTTCCTAGGCAGACCTCCGGGCCAGATGTGCCTCCTCCACGTTTCCTCTCCCCTCTCACTGCCAACTACGGCCCAGGGATGGCAGCGAGCCAGTCCCGACAGGGCACCCGGCACTGCCCCGGAGCAGTGTCCCTCAGACGTTACTGTGCATTCAGACCACCTGAGCTTCTTCAAAAGCAGATACTGATTCAGAAGATGTGGGCAGGATCCTACAAGTCTAGCAGCTTCCAGGTAATGCCAGGGCTACCGGCCTGCAGACCACATGTTGGAGTACAAGGCCCTACAGGATGGCAGGGCTGCTCCGCTGGCCTTGATCTCCGGCTGACCCAGGAGCGTGCTTAACTACCCACCCTGAGCTGTCCTACGGGGGAAAAACTAAGTTCTATGTTGTCGAATCGTTGCATTTTCAGCCCTCATCCTAGCACAGCTGGAGTACAGAATTCCAGATTGGAACAACTCAGGAAATAAACTTTCATTTAATCCCTATTTTCTTTCAGTTCTTTCTTTGAAAGTTTTTTTTTTAATTTATTTATTCATTTAAGTAATCTCTACACAACTCACTACCCTTCCGACTGAGGCAGTCAGGCACCCCTAATCTGTGTTTTCAATACAAATTATTGGGGCTCAAACTCACTACCCTTCCGACTGAGGCAGTCAGGTACCCCCAATCTGTGTTTTCAATACAAATTATTGGGGCTCAAACTCACTACCCTTCCGACTGAGGCTCAAACTCACTACCCTTCCGACTGAGGCAGTCAGGTACCCCTAATCTGTCTTTTCAATACAAATTATTGGGGCTCAAACTCACTACCCTTCCGACTGAGGCAGTCAGGTACCCCTAATCTGTCTTTTCAATACAAATTATTGGGGCTCAAACTCACTACCCTTCCGACTGAGGCAGTCAGGCACCCCTAATCTGTGTTTTCAATACAAATTATTGGGGCTCAAACTCACTACCCTTCCGACTGAGGCAGTCAGGCACCCCTAATCTGTCTTTTCAATACAACTGTGCCCAGGGCGGTAGGGGGGGGGGCTTCCATGGCAAAGACCCTCTGTTTTCCATCTTCAGCAGAGAAACCTTCAGTAGTCCGATGAGTTGGGGTTGAGTGGTCGCACAGATGTATGCATTAAAGGAGAAGATCTGGGGGGGGGTCTAACTACTTAAAATAATCCCCTTCATTTTGGTATCAACTGCACCCCATTGTACATGACGCTACTAATTTAAGAGTAAACAAGTTGCTCTTAAGCTTTCCCCATCGCTGCCTTCACTACCATTTCACTACTAAATCAGTCACCACTTACCCTTCTGTCTTCCAGCTTCTATCTAAAGTTTTGCTATTCATTCCTCTCTCTCTCTCTCTCTCTGACCCCTTAATAAAATCCACTTGTTCTTTTATTAGAATTTTAAAAAGGAGTGAAATTAAATGCTAGGTCCCTCGAGCTGAACTGAAAGTCTCCATTCCTTTGCTAACCTTGTGCCGACCACCTTCATTCCCCACCTTCCAGAAGCTGTCCGGATTGACCTTTCCAAAAAAGGCAAACCCGGCCATAACACACATCTTGAAGACCTTTCAAGGGTGCCCAAGGGCTTTCAGAACAAGGTCCAAATTACTTAGCTTGTAAGCCTTTTCCTGGTCTGGCTCCCACTCCAGCCCCGCCGCCGCCACCGGTCACTCGCTTGGCTCAAACTTGAATCCCTGGCTGTACTCCCTCCCTGGCCCCATGCACTTGCCTGAGCCGCTCCCCTTTTCCACTGCAGCCTCTCGTCCACCTGGTTAACCCGCAAGACTCGGCTCCAGCAGCGCTGCGCCCAGACTCCTCTCTCCGGGCTCCTGCAGGTGCACCCTGCGCTCGCCTCGGAGCAAACGTCGACCTCGCTGTCACCTGACAGTCCATCCCATTCACGCCGCATCCCCAGACCCCGCCGCGTAACCGGCGACCAGAAAGCGAAGGGGGGAAGGCTGAAAGGAGTCAGCTCCCGGGACATGTTGCGAAGCCTGGGTGTCAGAGGCGCTCCCGCCCGGGAGGAACAATGGAACACTCACCGAGTCAGCCTATCCCCCAGGCCCGACGGACGGCAGAGCGGGGCGGGCAGGCAGAGCACCCCAGAGCTCCCACCATCATCACTCAGCACCAGCAGCCGCGCAGGCACTTCTCGTAGAACACATCAAATCCAGACCCCAGGAGTGTCGCGAAGGCGGACAGGTCTGAACGACCTCGGACTAGCGAATGAATGCTTCACTACCGCCTCTTACCACAGGTGGTCGCGAGGTGGCGGCGGCGGCGCAGACCAGGGCATGCGCACGGCACCCTGGGAGTTGTAGTTCACCAGGCCAGGCGGCGCCGGGCATCCTGGGAATTGTAGTCGCAGCCCCCGGGCGCGTCCTGCGCAGGCGCAAACCGACAGCCGCTTCCGGGCTCGAGTGTTGCGCTTCAGCGCGGAAGAACCCCGTGGAGGGGGGCGTCCCAGAGTGGCGATGGCTACCTACAGCCTGGCGAACGAGAGGCTCCGCGCCCTGGAGGACATCGAACGGGAAATCGGCGCTATTCTCCAGAATGCAGGTTCGGGACACGACGGCCGGCACCTGCGCTCGCAGCGGGGAGGGGAGGGACCCCCGGTGCCCGCGGGGGGACGGGCTCTCACGTGGGGCAGCCGCGGCCCTCTCCGGCCAGCCCTGGCCCTCTCTTCGCCCCCGCAGGTACCGTGATCCTGGAACTGTCCAAGGAAAAAACCAACGAGCGGCTCCTGGACCGGCAGGCGGCGGCCTTCACGGCGTCGGTGCAGCACGTGGAGGCCGAGCTGTCGGCTCAGATCCGCTACCTCACCCAGGTGTGTGCGGTGGGAGGCGCTGCGCTCGCACCCCGCTCTCCGCCTTAGCCTTGGCCTGCGGGGATCCCCGGGGGGCGGAGCTTTGGCCTTTGGAGCGGTCTGGGACCTGGCCACACCAGCGAGCACCGCCCACCAGCGAGCCGGGTGACCTTGGCAGAACCCCTCCCTTCCAGGGTCGGCTTCCGCCTCCGGAGGGAAAATATTACAGGCGGCCTTGCAGGCTTCACTGGCCCGCATCCCTTGAGCTGCTGGACGGGGAAGTCCTGGGAAAGGACTCATGAGCAGTGCCAAAGCCACAAGACTGTGCACTCGGAAACTTGACCTGACCTCAGGGGCTTGAAGTGGCAACGTCCTGAGAAAAGGGACAGGGTTGAGAGGGTTCTCAAGTCTTTACAACAGCAAACAGCCTTCATTAAGTTTTACAACGTGCCGGACACGGCTTTATCTAATCCTTCCCCAACTCTAGGAAGTAGTTACGGTTACCCACACTTTACAGATGAGGTTAACAAGTTCGGTGATTTGCCCTGGGTCACCCAGCCACCTCCCGTGTGCCGGGACGGCTTCACACTCAGGGAAGAAATGAGACCAGAGACCTGATGCTCGCTGGGTTTGGGGAGCTGGGCAGGGGAAGGGGTGCGTCACTGACGCATCTAAATGTCCTGCAGGTGGCCACAGGGCAGCCCCATGAGGGCTCCAGCTACTCTTCGAGGAAGGACTGTCAGATGGCCCTGAAGCGAGTGGACTACACTCGCCTCAAGCTCAGCGATGTGGCCCGAACCTGTGAGCAGATGCTGGAAAACTAGGCCAACCAGGTGGAGCAAGAACTTGGAGGAAGACACCCCAGCACCGGGGACAGAACCTAGAGACCTGTAGGGTGGGAAGTCGGGGCTGCCACCTACAGGCCCTGCTGGGCAGAGTATATGCAGACAAAGGGGCAGAAGCTGGGGACGGAGCCACCCAAAGACCAAGCCGGCCCTCGATGCCCTGGCTCCTCAAGCAGGGTGTTTCCGCAGGTGCACGACACAAAAGTGCTGACAAGCTCAGACAGAGTCAGACACCCAGTGCGTTTCCTCAAACACTCCGTGTCCCTACCCCAGGCTTCTCCAGACTGGACCAATGAAGACACATTCTTCTTCATTGAAAGAGACAAAAGAAGAACTAGGGATTTTAATAATAAAAACAGCAATGAAAGCAAGGACCTCAGACTCTCACTGGAACATATGTGGGTGATACGCGGATTGAGGAAATAAAACCAAACTGCATGGTCCCTGCTGGGGGCGGGGGCAGGCCTACAGTGGGTGTTCGGGGGAGGAACAGCTGGTGTGTGAAGACAGACTGGGACAAGGGGGCGGTGGGACCCTGAGCGGAGGAGCTGAAGCCAGGAACCATGGTAAGGGGGCAAGGGCATGAGGCCAATGTTTGCAGAAAGAAGAGTCAATAAGTATAAAAATAATCTTTAGTAATTAAACACATAATTTGTTTAAGGTATTACAGTGAAAGATAGATTTTACATTATAGCACAGGAAAAAAACCCAGATAGAGTCTACGAGAGGGCAGTGGCTGGGTATTTGTATATTAAACGTCAGATAGCAATGGAGTGCCTGTTATGTGCCAGGGATTATCCTAATGCATTAATTAAAGGCATAGGGAGCTGAATAAATCACGGTGTCTACCCTCACGGTTTCCACTGTTAGCTCAGGCGTTGGAGTCCGATGCCATGGGTGTGTAATGAAGCTGCAAATCTGGAGAAGACAAGGAAATTAAGGTATCAGCTCTAACATTAAGGAAAGGGGGGAATAGCTTGAGCTGGGGAATTAGACCCCAAAACATCAACCATGCAACCTAGTACAGAGTAAGCGCTCAGTAAAGATTTATGAATTAAATGAATGGCCCCCACCTTCCTCCACAGGTTCCTCTCCCCCTAGCCTGCCCTAGCTTATGTTGCTCCAAGCCCTGCCTGGCTTTGAAGGTCAAGTACGGGTCCCTGGGCCTGTGATGGCTTCCCTCCCTCGCTCCCTATTCTGTTAACGTCTCTAGCTGACTCCTCTCACGGCCTGTGGTCCACGGTGCAGACAGCCTTCATATCTGTCTGGGGCAGGCTTCCAGCCACATAGGAGCTACTGGGGGCAGGATCCCTGCCAAGGAGGCTCTGAGTCTCTGGGAGAGGGGCCCAGAGGTCCAGCTCACCTGGAGAGTGCTGCAGTAACTGCTCCCTCCTCCTCTTGCACAGCACGTACAGGAGGACGATGGTGAGAAGGAAGACGATGGTCAGGAGGGACAGCACTGGCACCATGGCTGAGGTCCCAGCCGAAGGCCCCACTTTTTCTTCCAGCTGCTTCTGCCTCTCCCCAGCCTCAGGCCCAGCCCCCAGACCATGGCCCTCAGTGGATGCAGCGATTTCATTGGCGTGGGTGAGCTTTTTGTCCAAGGATGGAGCTCCTGCTGGAAGCGTGGGCTGCACGGTAGACTGCGAGGCAGGTGGCAGGTACGTCTGAGCAGGGGAGCCCATGTCTAAAGGTGCCCTCTGTGTGGGCTCAGGAACCTGGGTGCTGGGAGGACGTAAATGCTTCTGGGGGGTCACACTCCCAGACTTAGCGTATCCACATTCTGGAGAGGCAAGAAGGAATCAGGGCCATGAGATGAGGGGACCAGGTGAAGAACCAGTTTGAGCAGAGGGGAGATAGTGGATCAAGCTGAACGTCGAGGTAACAGCTGAAGGCCTGGAGAGGAAGGCAGAGGCGGAGGGGAGAGGGGGGTGGAGAAGGAAGTGAGCAGACCACAACAGGGAAGCACTGGGAAGGGCATGCCTTCCGAACAGGGAGACCTCCGTGGGAGGCCTGGCTCTGCCAGAGTCGCTGCGTGACCTTGGCCCGTGACCTCCCTGGGACGCCTTTCTTCCAGCTGTAGACCAGGTGCAGGGAGAATTTTCCTACCAAGGGCCCCAGGCACTAGGAGGCTTAAGTGCGAGCCCGCATGTAGGTCTCCAGCCCACAGAGCAGTCTGCGCGCCCCGGGAGCCACGCAAGACAACTTCCGCTGCCACACGTCAGAACGGGTTGGGTATTTATTTTAGGAGAAAAAACAGAGCCCGTGCGTCAGCGCTGTGACTTCACAGGTGTTACTGCTTAGGACAAGCTGCTGGTTGCGTTTGTCAGAAGTGGCGTGTGTACGCATAAGAATTTGTTCGTCTTACTTTAAGTTTTACCTCAAAAGAGAAACAGCAACAATAAAGAATTGAACTCAGTAGTGCACATGCTGAAATGTCTGGCGATGAAGTCCGGTCATGCCTGCAGCTAACTTGGAAATGCATGAAACAATAAGGTGGGGGCGCCGGGGTGGCTCAGTGGGTGAAGCGTCTGCCTTCAGCTCAGGTCCTGATCCCAGGATCCTGGGACTTAGCCCCGAAGCTGCTCAGCGGGGACTCTGCCCCTCCCCCTGCTCATCCGCTTTTTCCTCTCTCAATATCTTTTATTTTATTTCTTTTTTTAAGATTTTAGTTATTTATTTGACAGAGAGACAGCCAGAGAGAAAAGGAACACAGGCAGAAGAAGAAGCAGGCTCCCAGTGGAGGAGCCCGATGTGGGGCTCGATCCCAAGACGCTTAACGACTGAGCCACTCAGGCGCCCCTCAAAATCTTTTAAAAACAATCGTGTGGATTGATGACGGATAGGATAGACAGATGGGCGTGCACTAAAGCAAATATAGTTAACATGCTGTAAAACTTGATTTTGTAAAATATAAATTACATTTGCTGTATTTTGTACCTACCACGGAAAAGACATAAAATACAAATATATAAAAGCCAAATAATGTAGAATCTAGGTAGTGAGCCTATGATGTTCACTGAACAATTGTTTCAACTTTTCTGTAAGTCTTTACATTTCCATGGTACAATACTGGAAAACAAAAGTAGTGCCTTGGTTTCCAGAAAAAATACTAAGTAAATTAGAGCACAGGAGGAACTGGCAAAAATCACCACAGTGATGGCGAGTGACATTGGGTGAACAGGGCCTAAAGGGGGCTTTGGCTGGCACCAGCTACAAGAAGAACTCCAGGTGTCATGGGGAGGCAGCGAGGCGAAGACGATTGTAAGGGGGAGACCGCTGCCCTGGAGGAGGGGAGAAGCCCGTACCTTTGCGATCAAAGCAGCTCATCAACTGTTGAACCCAGGAATCTTTGGTGCCCCCACACACACTCCGGGAGTGTAGCTGGAACCTAGGGAAGAAGACCGTGGTCTCAGCTCTTTCCTTCCTCATTCCAAAGATGTGAAGTCACTGCCAACTGCCAGTGAGCCCTTTCTGCCCAGACTGGGAAATTCCCAGGTTGGTGGGAGAGGGAAAGCAAGGTATGGAGAACGGAATCCTGGGAGGGGGCTAGGTCCCCCCAATATTTCCAGACGGAGCCGCGAGGGTCCTGGAGGCCCCCAGAGGCGCCGCCCTCCCAGCGCTCGGTGAGATTACCTGATGTAGGAATTACAGCGATCGTAGGCTCTCAGGTGTTTTCGGAGATGTGCCAGGAACTCCGCCGTTGTAGGGGAGCCGGAACGAATCGCCGTGTGGCAGTAACAACTGCCGATGACGCTGCCCTCGTTGCCATGGCCTGAGGGGGCACAGGTGGTCAGCACGGGGGCTCCCCCGCTGTTACTGCGCCTCTTCCCTAGATCCCGGATCTGAACGCCGCGCCCAACGCACACATCACACCCCAAACACGTCCTTAGCACGGCCGGGACCCGGGTGTCCCCCAGCCTGTCTCCTGCCCGGGCTGCCTGGGGACCCCGGCTCGCCACTTACTCAACGTAACCCCGCGACCCTCGGCGCCCCCTGCCTCCATCCCGTCCGCGGACTCGGGGACCTGGGAGCCAGCCCGGCCCCAGACGAACCTGGCGGAGGCAGCAGCACCAGCAGGACGAAGAGCGTGAGGAACCAGGCGCCCCGGAACTGGCTCATCTCGGGGGCCAGGCGGGACCGGGGCGCGGCGTCCAGCGGCTTCGTCCCGGGCCCGCGGGAATGCCGGGCAGCCGCGGTCGTCGGCGCCGAGTCCCGGCCGGGGTGGGGGGGGTGCGGCGCGAGCTGGCGGCGCTCTCCTCCGGCGCTCGCACCGTCCGAACCGACAGCGCGGTCGGTACTGCGGGCCCGAGCGCGGCCGCCGTCCGCCCGCCCGCCGCCGCGGGGAAAGCCCGGGAGGCGGGGCTCTGCGCCCCCGCGCCCCCGCGCCCCGCGTCTGCCGCGGACCGCGCAGAGAGGGGACGGCCGGGAAGGTGCGCGCAAAGCGAAACGCGAGCGCGGTGCTCGGCGGGGCGCGCGGCGCGGGCGGCGGACCGACTGACTCAGCCCGGCTCCGGGCCGCCACCCCGGCGGCCCCAGGTCGGGCCCCTAGGCCAGAGGACTTGGAGGCGCGGCCACACTGCTCCTTCCACCCCCACGGCGCTTTCGCTTCCCCGACCGGCGCCGGCGCGCCAGGACTCGGTCACATGCCGGGTGATGTCCCCGGGGAAGTCCGCGAGGGGCCGGAGAGCCGGCCCGGCCCCCTCCGCGCGCGCCTCGGACGCACGGGGCGTGGCCACCCGGGCCGCGGGCTCCGGCCGCCCTGACGTCACGGCCGCCCCCCAGCCCCGAGGTATTTACCTTCGAAAAGTGGTGGCGGCTGCAGGTACCGGAGTAGTGGAGCGGCCGGGAGGGGCTGGGTCCGCGGGGGCTCCCCGCCGAGCAGATCCAAGCCGAGGGGACGCTGCGGCTGGGCTCCGGGTCGCTCTTCCACACCCTACGGACGGATCCACAGTAATCCCTCCTCACCAGTCCCCTCCCCGTAGGATTGGCCCTTCAAATCTATTTACAATTCAAACCCTACTTTTGAAGGGTTGAGCCGCAGATTGTGAGCCCCAAATACCATCTCACTCCTGACTACTCATCTTAAACCCTGCTCACCCGCTTCCAAGCCTAGTCCCCCCACCCCCGTTCTCACCCCGAACTCCCACCCTTAGCCCTGAAAATTTGTCTCAGCTGCTAACACTCGTCCAGAGGTCCCGCCGTAAGTGACCCTCAAACCCACCCACCCCATGTTGTGACCCCGGCCCAAATCCATCCCTATCCTCTCCCTCACCATACATCCCTTCCTCTGCTCAGTCTGGGCCCAGACCCTGTGCCCCTGAAGACATGGAGTTTGTGTCTGGATACCGAGATGAGTTCCTTGATTTCGCTGCCCTCCTGTTTGGCTGGTTCCGAAAGTTTGCCGCGGAGCGTGGGGCTGTAGGGGCCAGCCTGGAGGGCCGCTGGCGCCAGCTGGAGGCTCAGATCAGAAGGCTGCCCCAGGACCCTGCCCTTTGGGTGCTCCATGTTTTGCCCAACCGAAGCGTGGGTATCAGCCTGGGGCAAGGGGCAGAGCCAGGCCCTGGACCAGGCCTGGGGGCTGCCCGGTTCCTGGGAGATGAGCCCCCACTCCACCTGCGAGACCTAAGCCCCTATGTCAGCTTCGTCAGCCTGGAGGAAGGGGAGGAAATGGAGGAGGAAGAGGAGGAGGAGGAGGAGGAAAAGAATGGAGAGGAGGAGGGTGCCGGCATGGAGAAGGTAGACCCAGAGGACGATGGCGAGCCAGCCCCCACCAGCAGGGAGTCCCCCCAGGAAGCAAACCCTCCAGGGGAGACAGAGGAGGCCGAGCAGGAGGCAGGAGGCGGTGAGGGTGGCTGCCGAGAGGACAAGGCGGAGGACGAACCGGGCCCTGAGAGGAGGAAGGGGCGGAGAAGCGGTAAGAACCCCAGGCTGGGCATTCTGCCCTTTGGAAGACCTCCTCTACCAGGCAGCCCATTCAGGAGTCACCATCTGGTGGCCTGCAGGCCAATCTGGCCCGAAAAGGTGTTTTCACTGACCCACTGGGAAGTTCCAACAGCAGGCCCACACTCTGCATGGCCGCAGACCCCCCGGCATTGTGCAGCAGGTGGCCCCTTCCGAGGAGGCATACCCTCTCTACCTGGTCCCCTCTGTTCACTTAGTTGACCCGCGTAAGCCCCTGTAGGCATGCTGTTCATACCCCGGACCCTGACCATCTTTGCTGCTCCCCGCCCCTGACTTTTCCCTTCTTCCCTAGAGGCTACCCCCCTGCACCTTTCCTGCCTCTTACTGGTGACCGATGAACACGGCACCATCTTGGGCATTGACCTGCTAATGGATGGAACCCAGGAGAGTGCCGGCAAGGGCTCAGGGACCGAGAACCTGGCTCCTCGGGCCTATGCGCTCCTCTGCCACAGCATGGCCTGTCCGATGGGCTCCGGAGACCCTCGAAAGCCCCGACAGCTCACCGTGGGAGATGCCCAGCTGCATCGGTAAAGAAATCTGGTATCTGAGGTTGGGGGAGACTGAGGGATCTGGACTCCTGAGCCCTCCAGCCTGACAGTCTCCATCCCCATTCAGAGATTTGGAGAGTCTGGTCCCGAGGCTGGGAGTGAAGTTAGCCAAGACCCCAATGCGGACATGGGGTCCCCGGCCAGGCTTCACGTTTGCCTCCCTCCGGGCTCGAACCTGCCACGTCTGTCATAGGCATAGCTTTGAGGTGAAGCTGACACCTTGGTGAGTGGCCTGGAAGATGGAGGAGAGGGAGGGAGACCCCCAGCACTCAGGCAAGCAGTGGGGGGGGGGCAGCAGACAGAGTGAGGGTCCGGGGAATCAAAGGAGGGAAAAAGCAAGGTGTTAGGAGCAGAGTATACAGAAAACGATATATGGGCAGCTGTAGGCAAACAGCAAACCAAGGAGCTAGAGGGATGAACGCCGGGTGCCCGCTACCCCCTGTGACCCCAGCCCCCAGTGCAGCGCTGTCTTGTACTGTGGAGAGACTTGTCTCCGGGCCGACTGGCGGCGATGCCCAGATGACGTGAGCCACCGGTTTTGGTGCCCAAGGCTTGCAGGCTTCATGGAGCGGGCCGGGGAGCTGGCGACTCTGCCTTTTACCTACGCTGCAGGTACCCCAAGGCGACAGGGCATCAGCACTGAGACGCGGGTTTGGAACTGGGGCTGGGCGCCTGGGTACAGGGAAGGGGAAGCGTTTGAAGAGTAAGGCCCGGACGCTGGGGATTCAGGGCCGGGGGCTAGAGCCCTGGGGCTGAGACAGGCACTGGAGCGGAGGAGTGCGAGCCTGCGTCCCTGAGAGAGCGCCGGGGATTCGGGAACGGGTGCAGGCACTTGCTGCCCAGGGCCGCCAGTAACTGGGGACCATAAACAAATCACGTGAATGTTTAGAGCCTCAATTTCCTCATCTGTCTGTAAAATGAGTATATTCACAAACGCTAAAACCCAGGGAACTGTGACAAGGATTCTGCGAGCTCGGTGCCTGTTACACTGTAGACAGTCGGAGACGGTCGTTCTCTGTAGGCCTAGAACCAAATTCAGACCCAGGGGCCTTGAGAGAAACTGAGAAGAGCAATAGTCTGGGGTCCTAGCCACCAGGCCCTGAAACCCTCCCCTCCTCCCTCTCCAGAGGTGACCAGTGAAACCTTCAACAAGGAGGCCTTTCTGGCCTCACGGGGCCTCACTCGCGGCTACTGGACCCAGCTCAGCATGCTGATTCCAGGCCCTGGCACCCCCAGGCACCCCAGGGGCAGCACGCCAGCCCTCAGCCTTCTTCTCAGTGGTTCGTGGGGCCTCTCCTCAGGCATGGGCCCCTCAGCCTAGAGGGAAGGACGGGGGAGAAAACAGTTGTCCCGGTCCTAGATAATGCCTTCAAATACACACCCAACTCCATCGCCACCACCAACCACCACGGCCACTTCAGGCCTTTCCCAAATCCTCAAGGTACTCACCCCTGCCCACCCCATCCAGAAGCCCCATCCACAGGCAACCTCCCATTTCCCTTGCTGCAGCTCTAGGGAATACAGCTCCTTTAGAAGCAAGAGGGGGATGCACCGGGTGGGGGTCTCCCTGACCCCAGGATCCTCTTCTTCCTTCCATCCTTTCAGGAGATCCCTACCAGCTTCTCCAGGGGGATGGGCCCGCCGTGATGCCTCCTGTGCCCCCAGATCCACCCAGGGCCCTCTTTGGTGAGCTGGAGGGGCCCCGAGGGAGCTAGAGGTAGGGACAGAGACTGGAGGGCCAGCAGTCTGAATGGCTGAGAAGAAGGGGGCTATTAGACCGGAAGGGGCTGGGGTCCAGGCCGGGGCCAGGGACCCCAGTAACCTGCTCTCCCCAGGCTCATGGCAGGATTACTACACGTGGAGGGGCCTCAGCTTGGACTCCCCCATGGCCGTGCTTCTCACCTACCCGTTGACTGTGTATTATGTCATCACCCACCTGGTGCCCCAGTCCTGTAAGGAGAGCAGAGCCTCAGGGCCGAGGGCGGCAGGGAGCTGGAGGGGGACAAGAGGAAGGGAGACCATCTTCTTAAGCGGCTAGCTTCTCACCCAGTCCCTGAGCTCAACATCCAGAACAAGCAGTCACTGAAAATCCACGTGGTGGAAGCCGGGAAGGAGTTTGACCTGGTCATGGTGTTTTGGGTAAGTCCCTCCAGGACTGGAGGTTGGGCATTTGGGTGTGGAGCTGGCTGTGGGGTGGGACCCTGATCTGTCCTCTCCGTCCTTCAGGAGCTCTTGGTCTTGCTCCCTCACGTGGCCCTGGAACTGCAGTTTGTGGGTGACGGCCTGCCCCCCGACAGTGACCAGCAGCATTTTACCCTGCAGAGGGTGAGGGCTGGGGGGGCTGCGCTCCTACCTCCTGCTCTCCCCTTGTCTAACGTGCTTCCCAGTGCCCTAACTTCCAGTGGTTTCTCCACTCCGCTTCTGCCTCCCCAGGATGGACCAGAAGTGTCTGTCCGTCCTGGTTCCGGGGTATCCGCGCGGCTCAGCTCCAGCACTAAGGAGAAGGGGGGCCGCAGAGACCTGCAGATCAAGGTGTCTGCACGGCCCTACCACCTGCTGCAGGGGCCCAAACCTGACCTGGTTATCGGTAAGAGCCTGGGGTAGGATTGTGGGGACCTGGGAGAAGGCCGTGGGCGACAGCTCCCGCCCACTCTCCCTCGGTCTGCAGGATTTAACTCTGGCTTCGGTCTCAAGGACACTTGGCTGAGCTCGCTGCCCCGGCTACAGGTGGGGGATGGGCCAAAAGGGACCTGCTCCCCCCTCCTGCCACACCCCCACCCTCCTCCTCCTCCGAAAGCCTCTTCTTCCCACCCTCTGCCCCAGACCCGGGGCGCGCCCAGGGCCCTCCTGACCCTGTCTGTCTGTCTGTGTGCCTGCCTCGTGCCTCTCCCCCTCCCGGTCTGTCTGGGTCCCCGGTTTCCACCCCCGTCTGAGCCCCTGGCGCCTGGGGAGGGGCTGGGCGGAGGCGCTGCTCCGGGAGTCAGAGGCCCGCGCCCACCGCAGTCCCTCCGAGTCCCGGCCTTCTTCACCGAGAGCAGCGAGTACGGCTGTGTGATGGACGACCAGACCATGGCGGTGGCCACGGGAGGGGGCACGAGCCCCCCGCGGCCCAACCCCTTCCGCTCCCCCTTTCGCCTGCGAGCCGCCGACAACTGCATGCCCTGGTAAGGGTTCGCGACCCCCGCAGGGTCCTTCGCCCTCCGGGGACCCCCACGCCCCCGCTACCCCCGCCCCTGCGGGCCTAGACCCCGCGCACACGCCGCGGGCTGGATCCAGCTCCGGGGACCCCGCCCGCTGGCCCATCCCCAGGAGCGTGCTCGGCCCCGGCAGTCCCGTCCCGTCCCGTCCCGTCCCGTCCCGTCCCATCCCGTCCCGCCCCGCCCCGCCCCGCCCCGCGGAAGCCCCGCCCCTGACGGCGCCACGCCCCCTCAGGTACTGCAACGCCTTCATCTTCCACCTGGTCTACAAGCCCCCGCAGGGGAGCGGTTCCCGACCGGCGCCCGGGCCCGCGCCCCCGGTCCCGACCCCCGCCGCGCCGCCCGCCCCCGCCCGCAGGCGCCGAGGGGAGAAGAAACCCGGGCGGGGGGCCCGCCGGCGCAGGTGAGGGCTCAGGTGTGGCCGCCCAGCCCTCCCCCAGAACGCCCCCGGAGGGAGAACCAAAACGCGCTCGGCCCGGGGAGGCCGGTTGGCTGCGCTCGCAGAGGTAAATTAAAGTACTTGTTTGAAACCACTGAGTCGGAACCTCTGGTTACACACCCATAACCGGGTCATTAAACGTGGAGGGGAGAAAAGGATTTCGGGCTGACTCACTTTCCTCTAGCTTCTTGCAGCCCCTCGACGGCTGTCCCGTCTTCCCTGCAGCTCCGACTCCGACCCTCCTTGGTGATACCAAACCCCCGATGTATGTGTGTAAGTCAGCCTCGGCCCCAGTAACCCTCAGGGACCTGCCCCCAGGCAAGACGAGATCCAGAACCAGAGAGGGGTTTCTCACTAGCGGGCAGGGGAGGCGCACGAGCTCCTAGGGGCACACAGACCTTGGTTTAGGGGAGCGAAAGGGCCCCAGGCACCCAGCCGTGGGCCATCCTTGTTTTGTCTCCACCCTCTCTCCTTCCTCACACGCCATGAAGAACCAGCTCGTGCTGAGTCACACTGCGAACATCACTCGAATCCGTTCATGTCTACTGTCGCTGCCCACTCAGGGTGTCAGGCAGAGAATTCCTTGAACAGCATTACTTCCCTGCTTCAATCCCTCCAGCGACTTTCCTCCACTCTTAAAATCTCCTGAGTGTGGGCTGGGTTCAGTGACTCAGGAAGTATAGAAAGGGAAGAGTGGCGGAGAAACTTGGCAGACGCCACCTTAATGAAGTGATGAAGGTTAATGAACGTAAGTCCCATTGACATCATGTGCTCCCTGACATGTTGCAATGAGAAAGGCACATCACCTTCGTACTCTTCCCCAAAATCCATAACCTCTGACCGTGAGAGAACATCAGACAAATCCATACTGTGGGACAGTCTGCAAAACCTGGGGGCTCTCCTTCCAAAGTGTCAAAGTCACGGAAGGCAAGAAAAGACCAAGAAACAGACAGACTGGAAGGGAGAACGGACACATGACATCTAACTATGATGTGGTCTCCTGGATTGGACCCTGGGGCAGAAAAAGGAGTCGAAAAACGGGAGGAATCCAAATAAAATCTGTAGAGTTCAGCTAGTGGTATTCTGTCGATGTTACTTTCTTCGGTTTGATAAAAACACGCTATGGGTATAAGATGGACCATTAGAAGAAGCTGGGTGAAGGGTCTACGGGAATACTCTAACTCACTGTAACTCGAAAACTCTTTCAAAGTACAAAGTTAAAAATCAAAGTACAGACTCCTTAGTATGGCTTATAGGTTCTTCTATCCCTTTCTGTCATTCTCTTCTATTTTTTTTTAAGATTTATTTATTTGACAGAGAGAGAGCATAGTAGGCAGAGTGTCAGGCAGAGGGAGAGGGAGAAGCAGGCTCCCCTCGGAGCAGGGAGCTGGATGCAGGACTCGATCCCAGCCCCCTGGGGTCATGACCTGAGCCAAAGGCGGACGCCCAACTGACTGAGCCACCCAGGCACCCCTATCTTTCTCTTTTATTATGAATATTTTAGCGTCTAAGTTTCCAAATACACACAAAAGCCCAGAGACAGCATCACGAATCTCTATGTACCCGTCACTCAACTTCAACAATTATCAACGTTTTTCTCATTTTATTATCACTTCTCGGGAATCTGTGATACAATGAGACACATGTATATATTTGGTCTGTCCAGGTTCCCGGCACAAGAGCTCCTGAAACACTTGGAATCTCCTGAGTGAAAAGGGTGATAGGAGAGTGTCTTGGGTTATTCATCACAAGCCCTTCCAACCACATCTGAGTTTATGCTAATGAGGTGACCCTAGGGGGACCCCTATTTAACTTCAGGTGGGGGCCAGTTGCTAGGAATAGTGTGAGTAGAGTGCTGGAATTTTCACCCCACTTTTCAACCGCCAGGGAGTGGCAAGGGGGCTGGAGACTGAGTTAATCACCAGGATTTCATCAATCATGCCTACATAATAGAGCCTCCATAAAAACCCTCTCACCGATGGGGTTCAGAGAGCTCTGAGTTAGGCTCTGAGGGTCGTGCAGCTGGGGAGGGCAGGGGGGGCTCCAGCCCACCCTACCGCCCACCCCTTGCACTGTGCATTTCCTCCAGTGCCTGTCCCTGAGCTGTGTCCTTTGTAATCAATCAGTAACAGGAAACTGTGGTCCTGAGTTCCATGAGCCGTTTTAGTAAATTACCGGACCTGCGGAGGGGGTCACGGGAACCCTCATTTGTAATCAGTTGGTCAGAAGTACAGAAGGCCCGGGACTTGGGCCTGGCATCTGAAGTGGGGACGGCCTTGGGGGGTTAAGCTCACTCTGGGTACTTAGTAGGAGATTTGACCAGAGAGTAGAACTCCCCAGCGGCAAAGCACCGCTGGCCAAGCAATTTCCCGCCCCACACGCCGTTACCTGGGCAGGTGGAGAATTGGTTGGCGTGGGGGGAAAAACCACACACACACACACACACACACACACACACACACACACACACAGAGCTTTGGTGTCAGAATGCCAGTAGTAAAAAGAGCTAATCATAGTGTCAGAAGTGGGCTACACTGGCCTGGGCCCACAGAAAGCTGTGGTCTGGGAAGAGCAAGGAGGAACGGTAGGGGATGAGGAGCCTTACCTTCCTGGGTGGCCACGTGACCGCTCGCGCTGGGGACAGCAGCAGCACCGCACTCTGTTACCCAAGGTAAAGTGACCAGTGGAATTTAGAATTGGACCCAACTCCCAGGGAGCTTGTTCCCCCACTGCCTACGGAAATGCAAGCTAATAAGAAAAAAGGGAAACACGCCATCCCTGGGTGATTATCTGTGATGGCTAAAATGAGATTTAAGAAGAGTTCTGGTTTGGGCTTTGGTGCTAGACGGAGCTCAGATTTTGGTCAGTCTAAGCTTCGGCCACTAGTCTCAGAGATGGCCATGGAGTGAGCAAGTATGCTCTGGTCCCCGAGAGGGCTGTCAATGTGGGGGGCCTCAGTATGAATAACATAAAACCCTCCTCTCTCCCCTATTACTCAGAATACTCCACGATTTTGAGAAGCACCGTGCCAGGAACTGGGACAAAGACCAGATGCATATTATTCTATCACAAGATCCCTCCAGCTTCTTTCCGGAGCGTGAGAGAACACAGCCCAGACACCTGTTATCTCACTTACGTGCATCTATAATTAACAGGGGCTTGTAACAAAAGTAACCACCGTGCCCAACAAAAATGGCAATCACTCTTTAATATCGTACAACACCCAGTTCACATTCAAATTTCTTTGATTATCGCAAAGATGCCTTTTACACCTGTTTTGTTCCAAGAAATAAACAAGGCCCACACGTGGCTTTGGCTCCTGAGTCCCTTCGGTCTCTTCTGTTCTTTAAGGAATTCCCTCCCTTTTCTTTCTTTTTGGTTTCCGTGCCACTGATTCGATGAGAAACAGAATCTTGGTTCTGTAGAATCTTCCTCATTCTGGATCTGGCTGATGGCTTCTTTGGGATGTTTTTTGGGGGAGGGGGTGTGTGTGTTTAATTTCCTTTTCTCTTGCTTAGCTCCTGTAAGCTGGTAATCAGATCTAGATGGGAAGACCCTTCTACTGTGGTCTGTGCCCACCTCCGCAGGCCGATCTCATGCCACTTTCCACCCCCTCTCTACCCTCTAGCCAGACGCCTCTAAATAGACACCAAGCCCTCTCATCGTGGAACTTCCCCATTTTCTTGCTCAACAGATGTCGTCTCAGCCTAAACATCACTTCCTTAGGAAAGGAGAACTTCCCTGACTCCCTGATAAGGGTAGATGCCCCCCTACAAAGCCCTCCGAGCGCCCTGTACATCTCCTATGACCATAAAAGGGAAGCCCAGGTCCCTGGTGAACTGAGGGGAAATAGAACTTTTTTACCACTGCCTTGGCCAGAAAATAACCTTTCCCTGAATTCCTGGCATCTACTGCATAAAAAGTAGGAAAGGACATGGTTATCTCGAAGAGGCAGGATGACTGAGGATTTGCCTGCTTATGAGCTCGCAGTGCTTGTGTAATAAAAACGTTTAATTTACAAATTGCTGCCTTTAATAATTCATTCACTGAATATTGAGTGAAGGCAAGCAAGGCTTCGTGTGGTACTTGGAGAGGTGAGGGGGGAAAACAGACAGACGGGGGTCCCTGCCTCCGTAAAGCTTACGGTCTGCGGCAGGGGTCGGTAAGACGCGGCCTCCAGCCCAGCCCAGCCCGCCGCCTGCTTTCCAATGAGCGTCAAGCTAAGAAACTGAAAGAAGATTTTGTGATGTGAAAATTATATGAAATTCAAATTGCAGTGTCCATAAATTTATATAGAAATAGAGCCCACAGCTATTTATTTACGTATTGTCTGGGGCTACTTTCGTGATACAAACAGCAGGGTTTTGAATAGTGAACTTGTGACAGAAACCATATGGCCCTGCAGAGCCTAAAATATCCGCTAACAGGCTCTTCGTAGAAAAAGTACTCTGACCTCTGGCTAGGGCAAGATTTTCTTTTCTCTCTCTCTCTCTCTCTCTATTTTTAAAGATTTTATCTTATTTATTTGAGAGAGAGAGAAAGAGCACAAGCAGGGGGAAGTGCAGAGGGAGAAGCAGACTCCCCGCTGAGCAGGGAGTCTGATGCAGGACTCGATCCCAGGACCCCCCAGATCATGACCTGAGATTGAGGGAGATGCTTCACTGACTGAGCCGCCCAGGGCAAGATTTTCAAAACGCAGGGGCGCCCGGCTGGGTCAGTCGGAAGAGCACACGACTCTTGAGCTCAGGGCTGTGAGCGTGAGGCCCCCAGGCTGGGCATAGAGATTACTTAAATAAATAAGTAAACTTGAAAAAGAAGATGTTCGGGGCGCCTGGGGGGCTCAGTCGGTGAAGCGTCTGTCTTCAACTCAGGTCATGGTCCCGGGGTCCTGGGATCGAGCCCCGCATCGGGCCCCCTGCTCCGCGGGGATTCTGCTTCTCCCTCCGCCTGCCGCTCCCCCTGCTTGTGCTCTCTCTCTGTCAAATAAACGAATAAAATCTTTTAAAAGAAAAAAGATTTTCAAAATGCACATTTATGAGATTTTGTGTGAGTCATAAAATCAAAGTCAGCCTCAAACAGCGTTCTTTTTTTTTTTTTTAAATGAAATAGAATAGAATGCAACTATTAGGGGTATCCCATGTCGTGAGAGCGGAGATTATTTCATGAGACATTTCGTTCACTTTCATCTACCATACGTGCTCGTATGTGCGTGTGTGCTGCATCATGACATGAAATGTAGTCTTTACTGGAGACCACGGTCAAAACATCTGAGAGTCACGGGCTTGGAGGGAGGCCTGGAAGGCACGGAGAAGTCACCGGGAAGTTCTCGTACAGTGTGATTGGTGTGAGGATGAAAAGTTTCAGACTCTTAGAGACACAGAGGAGGCACTTAAGACAGCCTTGGGGTATCAGGGAGAGCTTCCTGGAAGAAAGGACATCTAAGCAGTGACCTGAAGGACAAGTAGGAGTCGGCCAGGTAAAGAAGGGAAAAGATGGTGATAGCATGTGCAAAGGCCCTGGGGCAAAAGTAAGTAAGGTGTTTGGAAAAACTACAAGCAGTTCAGTACCGTTAGAGTTTAGAACGAGATGAGGCTTTTTTATCCCCATCCCTCTCCATCGTGTCACACCTCCATTTTCCCTGAGCACTTATCCCAGTTGCCTTATTATTTATTTATTTACTTTTTTTTAAAGATTTTATTTATTTATTTGACAGAGATAGAGACAGCCAGCGAGAGAGGGAACACAAGCAGGGGGAGTGGGAGAGGAAGAAGCAGGCTCATAGCGGAGGAGCCTGATGTGGGGCTCGACCCCATAACGCCGGGATCACGCCCTGAGCCGAAGGCAGACGCTTAACCGCTGTGCCACCAGGCGCCCCTATTTATTTACATTTATTATGCCTCTTCCTCCAAGACACTCAGAAAAGTAAATTTCATGAAAGGGGAGACTGGTCTGTCTTCTTTAGAACTATGCCCTTGCACTGTGCCCAGGAGAGAACCGTCACTTGGCATTTACAAAGGAATTTTAAGAAGATATCCTTCCCCTCTGTGCTGGGGAGAAAGTGGACCCTGGGAGTGTAAGACTTGTCTAGTTGTCCAATCAGTTGCTGGAGGTAGGCCATGAGTCCTGGATTTAGACAGACCTGGTTTGAACGCAGGCAGATTCAGCCCCAGAACCCCGGAGAATCTCTTCTGCAAGCACGCTCCCTTGGGCTGGCGCGGAAAGTGGAAAGCGCAAATATGCACAAAGGGCTTACTCGTGTCCGAGTGTGTTCTCAGCACCTAATTTACGTATATGAATAAATGTAATCCTCGGCACAAACCGGTAGGTGCTATTAGTATCCCCCATTTTACAGATGAGGAGACTGAGGCATGGGGAGGTCGTCACTTAACCACAGTCAAGCAGGGTAACCTGGAAACATATCAGGCAACCCAGCTCTTGAATATGTGCCTTGAACCACCACCCCAAACTGCTTCTTGGAAAAACCACACAGCCTCCCAGAGCAGAGAGAATGGCTTACCTATGAGAGCCCTTTTCTCCTCCATGACTGGCCATGCAAAGAATCACCAACCCTTTTGCCAATTTTTCTTTGAAATACGTGGAGGGATTTACGGGGGGCTCCCGGAGATGGATGGGTGAGCTGGGTGGAAAGCTCACCTCCCCCATCGGGCACTGCCCGCCTCGCCACCACAGCGGGACGTGGAATGCAATGCGACGAGAGCCAAGCCTTAGAGAGAGTGCAGCGCCTCTTGCCACGTGCGGCCACAGAGCACGAAAAATGTGGCAAGTCTGACTTCAGACGCAAACTGGATTTTGAAGACTTAGTATGGCGAAAATAACGTAAAATATCTTATTGATAACATTTTATGTTGATTACATGTTGAAATGACAGCAATTTGGGATATATTAGGTTAAATAAAATACCTTCTTAGGGGCAGCTGTCCGGCTCCGTCAGAGGACTCTGTGACTCTTGACCTTGGCGTCGTGAGTTCGAGCCCCACACTGGGTGTAGCACTTAACATTAAAAAAAGAAAAAAGAGAGAGAGAGAGAGAAAGAGAGAGAACAAAATACCTTCTTAAGATTAAAAAAAAATAAAGACAAGGCTTAGGTAGGGGTCAGATGCCTGAGTTCAAATCCAGGCTCCCTGCTTCCTCGCTTCGCGATCCCTGTGCAGGGTTCCCCACTTGCCAAAGGGGGACAGTCGTGAGGATAAGGGGGGCAGTACATGTCAGGGCTGAGAAGTGTCGACAGCACAGCAAGGAGTCAGCAGATACGAGCATTGCCGTTATTACAGCAACGTGCCGGAGAGACCAAGCCCGAGACAGACTCAGCAAGTAAAACGAACCCCCATCTTTCACCGGGATAGCAGGCCTTCTCGCCCTGTCCACGCTGGCCAGGGCATCCGTCCTCCCCTGGCCTTATCCCCGAGGGACGATCTCCTACCCTCCCCCCCGACCCTGCCTCGAACCAACCTTCCAACCCTGTGCTCCGGGCTCCTCCCTCTTGTTCTCACGGAAACTTGGCTCTGCTCCAAAGCAACTCTTTGGAAGAGACTGTTGGTGTCTCCCCCACATTCCACATATCCTGAGGTGCGGCAGGTGTCTTTCCTCCTCCCTGCTGTGGCTTTCAAAAAATTTCCCTTCCCTCCCAAACCCCAGGCCCTTGGAAGCCCACGCCAGCCAGCTGTTGGGCATCCATCACCCCTCCGCTCGCACGCATCTTCCAGCTTCTATCCGCTCGGCGGAGGCCTCCAGCGTTGGGCTTACGTTCACTTCTCCACCGTGACGCATGTCTTCATCGGTGTAGACTGACAGCCTCTGCACTCCACCCAGCACCCCGCCAGCCCCCGTCCCCTGCGGCCTCGCCCCACCTCGGCCACACACTCCAGCCGCCGAGCCCTAGGACCCCGGCGTTACCAGGAGCGGCACAGCTCCCAGCCTCCTGATTTCAGGCACGCCACCCTCCTTCCCCCAAGGCCCTCTCTGCTGCGCTCAGTTGCGCAATTCGGCCTCACCCTTCGGGCTCTGGAGTCTGTTGGCCGGTCCACATGGTCACCGTCCCCCACCCTGTGCGGGTGTTCACGTCTGCCCTCACCCCGTGTCTACCCAGCTGCCCAGCCCGAAGCAGATACTCCCAGTTCTCCCGTCTTCTCTCCCCTCACCTTACTTGCAGAACCCCAAGGGTGCCTGAGCCAAGCTCCACCGAGCGAGCGACCGGGGGACTTTGCCTGAGCTGTTGCACAAGGCTGGAGAGAGACACAGGCCAGATCTCGCAGCGAGTCTGCCCCGGAGCCACCGGGAGGCTCTCAGCACTGCTGGCAGTCCCTCCGAAGTGAGGACTTCAACCACCTCTCTCCCCAGATGGCAGCACCTTGCCAACCTTGGCCAGCCATCCTAGCTCTTATCTTTCCAGAAAAGAAACACCCCGTCTGACTACCGGGCCTTCGCATCATGGCCATTCCCTGCAAAGTCCTTCTTTTCTGTTTGTGCCTTGGTCTTTGGTGTTGAATTTGTCCCTCGAATGTCTTGGTCACCCTTTCTCCACTTCATGTCTCCACCACCCCAATGGGAGTGCCCTCGGCGAGATGATCTTGCCAGACCCAGTGGTCAGTTCTCCCCGTCTGGGGAGCATTTAACTGACCTGCCCACCCTCCCTGAAACATGGCCTTGGCCTCCAGGACTCACGCTGTCCTGGTCTTCCTCCCACTGTGCCCGGAGACCCTGTGCTGGGCCCTCCTGCTCTGGCTCGTCTCTCAGCCTCTCCCTTCTTTTCGAGACTCCCCTCCCTCTCCCATCCCTGCCCCACTCCTCTACTCCCCTGCGTCCTCACGTTGATAAATGGCCCCCTCATCCCATCACCAGGCCCAGATCTTGGGGTCAGCTCCCTCTTCACCTCTTTAGCTCTCCCCTGGCTCCCCAAGCTCGGACCACTCCATCCCTCTGCCGCTCCTGCCTCAGGCCACACTGGTCTCCGCAGGGCCTTGGCACGTGCTGCTGTCTGCACAACACTCTGCCTCCCCGACCTTCCTTCTTTCCTGGCTGCCATCGCCGCCGAGAGGGCTTCCTGCGTCTCCTTAACGAAAGTAGTCCTCAACCGCTGTTTCTTTAGCTCCTAAACGCGTTCTGTTTTTCTTCGTAAGTCATCATCACGTCGAGTTGTGCACTTAATGGCTGATGCACTCACTGCTCGCCTGTCCCAACTGAACCCCTGGCGTATTCAGCAATGCCTAGTGTAAAGTAAGCCCTCCGTACCTCTTTGCTGTGAAGGGAAAAAAGGAGAGAGGGGAGAAAGAGAAATATCACGCGAGTACGTGAAAAGTCCCAGAGAGCTGGTTTGGGATAAAACCAGCTTAACGCTCCGCTCTTCCCCAATGCATACTGCATCAGTCCCAGTGGTGATGCGACGCGGCTGTGACAAGTACGAGAATCAGAGTCTGACAGGCCCGTGTTCAAGTCCCAGCTTGATTGCTTCCCACTGTGTGGTTTCAGGCAAGTTATCAATTTGTCTGAGCCACATACATGCATTCAATGGTTGCTGAGGGCCTACTTTACAACACAAGCACCGTGCTGTGCCTGTCGTGACGATGATATAAGATAAAGTAGGACGTGTCTCTGGTACCAAGGCTGACTAATCACCAGTACTCAATCATCTGGTATTATCAGTGCTTCAGGTTTTGCCGTGACTAGTCTCATTGTCTGTGTATAATCATCTGAGGTTTACGATTTGGATTTTCCTATTGAGCGAAAACGTATTTAGGCCAGGGGCGCCTGGCCAGCTCCGTCAGAAGAGCGAGCGGCCCTCGGTGGAAAGATGACTACAAAAATAATAACAACCTTAAAAAAATTATTTAGGACTGTTTTAGGGGTTGGATTTTGTTACCTAAACATTGGGAAGTTTCCGGTGTAGGGCATCATGGTCCGAGAATGTGGCCAGTACGATGTCGGGTTTGAGGAATTGGGTATTTCTTTCAGAGTCTAATATTCGATCCATAGTTGTGACTGTTCCGTTGGCATCGAAGAGGGTGTGTTCTCCATTTATGAGATACAAAGGTCAATAAATATCATCCGAATCAAGATCCGGGATGAAGACGTCACGTTCACTGCTGTGTTCCTGGGATCCAGCAACAGGCTTGGGGCACATCGTACAGGCTCGATAAATAGTTGTTGCGTGAGTGGCTAATTAATCAATCAACCTTATCATCGCTTAGACTCTCAATGCCTTTGTACCTTCGCAAATTTTTTCCTACCTCATCTGCCAAAGGCTGGTGAGTTATGCTCCAGTTTCCCATGCTGGTATATTTCCGACAATTTCCCAGTTTATTGCTAACTATTTCGGCTTTGTATGTTTCCATACAATATGGCGTAGTGCCTGAGGGTTACGGCTGTTACATAATAACTGTAAATATACCCCATACCAACATAAAATGGCCCTTTAACAAGACACGCTCTGCACGATACGGTTTAATTCTGTTCTGCATTTATTATTTTAAAGGAAAAACACAATAATAAAAAAAGGCTTAAATGTTTAAAAATGAAAAATGAAAAAATAAAAAACCCCCAACACAACAATAAAATCCAAAAGTCAAAGTGCCTTTTCACTGACGCAAGGAGGAAGTCCCCTCCCCCTCTTGTGTCCCATCACCCTGCCCCTCCCCCGAGGCCAGGCCACTAACACGATTTTGGCAATTAGCTCCCTTTGAAGACATTCATGTTTTTCATGGAGGAGATCAAACCATGTACACGAATTGTTGTGTGTTTCACATAATGAGTCTCCCTATTTTATGCTTTCTGTTTTCCCTCGATGCTTTATCGTCCATGTGGATTGAATTTGGTTTGCTTTGACCTCCTACTTGGCTTCGGAAAGCATACACCCCATTTTGTGTGTCTCTAATGTTTCCTTTAAAAATTTAAGAGCGTTTTTAAAAAGATTTTACTTATTTATTTGAGAGACAGAGAGAGAGAGAGCACGAGCAGGGGGAGGGGCAGGGGGAGAGGGACAAGCAGACTCCCCGCTGAGCAGGGAGCCCGACTTGGGGCTCAATGCCAGGACCCTGGGATCAGGACCTAGACACCCCTTAAAAGCATTTTTAACTTGTATTTCTTGGTGTGAAGTCGAGAGTAAAATAATGTGCCAAGATTCTCCCCAATTAAATCAAGAAGGTAAACATCACCTTCCTGCCCTCCCCAGATAATGTTGATGGAATTACAGATACGGGGGGCCGTTATTGTTCGAATCTGGCCCCACGGTTGGCGGGGAGATTTACGTCCCTGTTAGGGCCCAACCGTGGCTCCTGAAAGGTCCTACGTTGAAGTCCTAGCCCCCAGCACCTCAGAACGTGGCCGTACCCAGAGGGTGGGTCTTTACCTAAGTTACAGGTCACTACAGGGGGCCCTCACCCCCAGAGACTGATGTCCTTATGAAATGAGGGAATTTGGACACAGACACATACAGAGGGAAGATCACGCAAAGACACAGGGAGAAGGAGGCCAGAGAAAGGAGACGCAGAACAAACCAGCCCTGCAGACCTCTGCGTGTTGGCTTTCGGGTCTCCAGAGCAGCGAGAGTAAATTCCCGCTGTCCAGGCCCCCAAGTCCGGGCACTTGGTTAGGGCGGCCCCAGTGGATGAATCATCCCCCGTAATAACGCGCCAGAGGGGAACCCACGGAGGGGCCCGAGCGCCTTGCCTTCCCAGCTGGGCTACCATCTGCTGGTGGCTCTTCCTGAGGCTCAGTGGTCCCCAGTTTAGGAAGATGGTGTGGGGCAAGGAGTGACCCCAAAATGAACATACGGTTGACCCTCGGACAACACGGTTTGAACTGCGCGGGTCCGTTCCTATGCGGGTTTTTTCCGTCAATACTGTACCTCGCTGTAAATGTATTTTCCTTATGGTTTTCTTCATCATGTTTCCTCTTACTTTATTGTAAGAACATATTGTAAGAATATAGGAAAGATGGGTTCATCGACCGTGTGTGTTAGCAGAAAGGCTTCTGGCCGACGGTAGTGAATGTGTTGGGACGGCCAGAAGTTACACGGATATACGTGGCTTTTCGACCGCGTGCCCCCCATCCCCACGTCACTTGTCACCTGGATTGTCACAGCCTCCCGACACCTGGTCTCCCTGCTTGCACCCCCCCTTCAGTCCCCGCTCCAGACTCCACCGAAACGGTCTCTTTAAAAGTAAATAGAATCATGTCACCCCCGTTGTTTAAAACCCTCCAGAGCCCCTACACGCCTCTCACGGCCGCACAAAACCCAGCCCCTGCCTTCCTCTCTGCCCCCATCTCTGACCCCTTCCTCAATGCTAATCACACTGCCCAGAACCTGCCGGCCTCCTGGGCCACGCCAGCCTCCACCACCTCTCCTCCCGTCCTCAGGCGTCCCCTCTCTGAGTGGAAGCACCAGGGCATCGAGGTCAGGAGCTCAGACCCTGGAGCCAAGTTTCCTCGTCTGCGAAACAGGGATGATGGCATCCTTCCAATTCCTCGTGGGTGGTTACGAGAGGGTGGGAGTTACTGCGCATCGGACACTCAGAGCCCGGCAAACAGCTTCTCCAGCGCTATGATGTGAGTTCCTACTCCTATGTCCAGCAGACCCGCTGCTGACACCTGTAGGCCCCAGCTTGCACACCTGCACCCCAGCTCCCCATCCACTTCCCCGGGCCTGGAATTCTCTCCAGTTCCCCCTCGCTCAGTCGGTTACAGAACTTTCAAAAATGTTCTCACCGGCCAGAAGGGGCTCGGCGGTTCAGTGTTTGGGACGCGTAGGCCCCTACAGCTTCACTTCCCGCAGGACTTTAACGAGACACACACACCCCCCCCGGGGGGCAGGGGAGGTGTGCGGAGTCAGGCGGGAGGAGCACTGGACTGGGAGCAGAGCCAGACGGGCCTCCTGCGTCGGTCTCTGTGGCTCCGATTCCCTGACCCCCAAATCCGAAGCTGCTGTCGCCCCGCCTCTCTCAGCCGCTGCCCCGGCATACATCCTTCATCGCCTTCCTCCCCGGTTACATAGGGACCCTGCTGGCAGGTGCCGTGAGCTGGGCCCCTGAGACCCGCTGCTCAGCGAGTCTCACTCAGCCTCAAACACCTGCGACTGTTGCCCCGTCTCTCACTCTGCCTCGCGAAGAAAAAACAACGCCAGTTAGGCTGTCACACGATGCTATCTTAACGCTAAAAATGTGTATTTCATGCGAACTTCAGGCCCTTTGAAAAATCACCCGGCCGCATCCCAGGGAGAGACAGCTCTCTGCAAAATAAACTCGTTCTCGTATTTCCGACGTGTCTTCCGAGGCTGACTGTCCTGAATCGTGTCCCGATGGAGCTGCCGATGTGTGCGTTGGCCACCCGGATCCCACGCTCTGTGCCATCGACCATCGGTCATCATCGACGCAGGGCCGTGCTGACGCAGCATTTCTCAGGAGCCCCCCACGACTGTCCCCAGGGACATGTCCCCAACGCTGCTCCTTCCCCGGTTTCCAGCTGTCGACAACAGAGCGGACTCCTGCGCTCCCCAAATCTTCGCCCCACTACACCGTTTCTGTGCCTTTCTAAGCACCTTAGCCTTTGGTCTCCGTTTGAAAACACAGTGCAATCTTTTTGAAGGTTCGGAAGACGGACACGCAGCCGGCATAACACTCCGTAGGTTTAAGGCGGATCCACGATGATGTGACACATGCGGAAGTGTCCCTGACCCCATAGCCTCACATAGACGCAATTTCTTTTTCCTTGTGATGACAACTTTTAAGATCTACTCCCTTAGCTTGGAGACTTTTTTTTTAAGCCTAACTTATTTTCTGGAGCAGTTTAGGGCTACTAAATTGAGTGGAAAGTATAGAGTGTTCCCATTACACCCCCAGGCACCCCCTGGCCTCCCCCACGGCCAACGCTCCCCCCTCCCCCCGCAGCGTGGTGCGTGCCTTACAGTCCGTGAACCCACACAGACTCATCATTATCACCAAGGCCATAGTTTACAGTGGGGTCTCCTTCTGGTGTTGGACACTCCCTGGGTTTTGACAAACACATATCACAGCCCGGATCTGCCATGAACGCATCACACAGAAGAATTTCCCTGCCCCAAACACGCACTCTGCTCTGTCTGTCCATCCCTCTGCCCTCCCCAACCCCAGGCACCCACGGCCCTTTTTACCGTCCCCCGAGTTTTGCCTTTTCCAACCCGTCCTAGGGCTGGAATCACGTAGCGTGTGGCCTTTTCAGATCGGATTCTTTCACTTAGCGTTAAGTGCTCAAGTCTCATTTATGTCTTTCTGTGGATTGAAAGCTCATTGCTTTTTAGGGCTAGAAAAGGCATGTTGTCCGGATGGACCACCATCTATTTATCTGCTCCCCTACCAGGGGGCATCTTGGGGGCTTCCGAGTTTAGGCAAGCCAGAAGAAAGCCGCAGAAAACGTCCACGTGCAGTTTTTTGGGTGGACCTAGGTCTTCACTGACTTGGGTAAATACCTAGAAGCCTGATTACGGGATCATATGGTGAGAAAATGTTTGGTTTTATAAGAAACTGCCAGACTTTCTTCCCAAGTGGCTGCACTGCGTGGCCCTCCCACCAGCAGGCACTGAGAGTCCCGTCACCCCACATCTTCGTCAGCACTTGGTATTGTCAGCATTTTGGATTTGGGCCGTTGGCGTAGGTGTGCGGCACTGTCCCGTTGTCCTACGGTATTTGCATTTCCTTAACGACACGATGTGGAACTTCTGTTTATATGCTGTTTACTACCCAGACACCCTTTTTGGTGAGGTGTCTATTTGGGTCTTCTGCCCAATTTCTTTCTTTTTTTTTTTTTTTAAGATTTTTTATTTATTTATTTGACACAGACAGCCAGCGAGAGAGGGAACACAAGCAGGGGGAGCGGGAGAGGAAGAAGCAGGCTCCCAGCGGAGGAGCCTGATGTGGGGCTCGACCCCAGATCGCTGGGATCACGCCCTGAGCCGAAGGCAGACGCTTAACGACTGCGCCACCCAGGCGCCCCTTCTGCCCAATTTCTTAATTGGGTTGTTCTCTTTTTAAATCATTGATTGTTGAGTTTCAAGAGTGCTTCGTGCGTCCCAGATAACAGTCTTTGATTAGCTGTGCCCTTTGCACATTCTTTCTCCCCACCTGTGGCTCATCTTCTCCTTCTGCAGAGCACAAGTTTTTAACATGTGTTCTTTTCTCACGTCAAAAGGCTTTTCTTTTTGAAACTGACATTCCATTTCACAACTAAATTTTACAAAAATTATTTAGAGTTGTGTCAGGACTTCCCCATCTGGGGGATTTTTCTTTTTACTACATCTCTCGGTGACCTCAGTTACATGTAAAAAGCATCACAAAGGAGAAGAAAGAGACACAGTCGTGTTTCAGCCCCAAGCATTCTCAGAAATGTGATTCTATTGCCCTTCACACACAAAGAGCACCTTGGATATTCATACGACCTTTGGGACGTAGGGCTTTGCTTGCTGTCACAACCGTGGACCCTGTTCCTGTCTTCCGGCATTTAGGGCTGCAGAGAAATCTCGGGCCACACTGATTTTGTTCCTTTCTAGGTGACCTTTCGTGCTGCCTGGACGTATCCTTTCGTGACACAGCTCTTCAGGACGAACCCAGGTTCATTTTTGGGACGCCTCAGTGGCTGTGGGGCTCGATCCCAGGACCCCGGGATCATGACCTGAGCCGAAGGCAGACGCTTCACAGACTGAGCCCCCCAGGCACCCCTACAGTTATCTTATAAACAGGAGGAGTCCCTCCCCGATTCTGTCGTTCATCTTGAGAGATAAGCGTTCCCCACTTTCCGTGTCTCTGTAGTGGCTTCAGTGGGCTGCCTGGACAAGCTACGTGAGGGCCACTGGCTGGACACGGCCGTCTGTGTGACGTCTTCATGCACCCTCTGAAGTCCTGCCACCCCACCTCTCCACGGTACTCCACATCCTCCTGGGGCCTTCATTTTCCGTTTTGCTCCCTAGGCCTGCATCTGGTTCTCACACCCCGACTGTGAGTCCCCACGGTCTCCACCACCGGGCCCTGCGCACAGCGGGGGCTTCATGAATTCACCTCTGCATTGAAAAGGACTCTCCACGTTGCAGTTGACGGAAGCACCACTTGAACTGGTTCAAGGAACCAAAACCTAGAAGCGTTGATCAGGCTTCAGGCATAGCTGGATCAGGCTTCAAGACTCTTTCTCTCCATCTCTCGGCTCTTCCCTCTCGACGACTGACTTTGCTCTCCTGCTGGCAGGCCTTCCCTTGCAGCTACGCTAGGCCACCAGGAAGGCCAGCACCCCGACAGACACAGAGCTCCTTCGACCAAAGGTGACAACGACCCAAACTGGAAACTGATTACCACAGGACTGGCTTGGGCCCTGCAGCTGTCACAGAGTCAAACACGGAGGCTGGAGGCACAGAGGGCTCAAATCCATCAGTCCTCAGGGAGAGCCCCTGAGAGACAGGTGGTGGCCTCAGCAGGAGGAGGGCTTTTTATTTATTTATTTTATTTTTAAAGATTTTTACTTATTTATTTGACAGAGAGAGAGAGAAAGAGCACAAGCAGGGTGAGCAGCAGAGGCAGAGGGAGAAGCAGGCTCCCCACTGAGCAGAGCCTGACGCGGGGCTCGATCCCAGGACCCCAGGATCATGACGCTTCACCGACTGAGCCCCCAGGTGCCCTGGGAGGAGGGCTTTTTAAACAAGTACTGAGAGCAGAAATGAGCTGACAATGAGGGTCCACCAGCATCCTTTTAGTTTCCTTCCAGGAAGGCCCCTCCTCGTGGGCGCACTGGAAATGACGGGGCCACCGCACAACTGCTGAGCGTACCCCCAGTTTACAAAACGCTTCTCACACGGTGGCATTTCAGCCCCACGGCCCACCACGCGTGACGTGGCATCGCTCCAGCCTTCATGCCCTCGAGGAGGCATCGGGTGGGCTGAGTCACAAAGGCAGCGGGGAGCCGGAGGGGACGTGCTGAGAGCAGCAGGTGCATGCAGGACAGGAGGAAGCTCGCACTGACCTCAGGCCACTTCCTCCGTGTCAAGCTCTCCACCCCCTCGGCCGCCTCCCTCCACCTCGTGGGCAGCAGCCCCCTACCTCCACCCCCTCTGCGTGGTCTCCTGCCTCTCTCCCTTATCTCTCCCTGCCAGCAGATGCCACGCCTCCTCCCCGACCTTTGTACCTTGCTCCCTGGCTTGTTTTTTTTTTCTGGACCTGGGAATCCGGGCTCACTTTCACTCCGGGCTCGCATCCTCGTGGCCGCCTCGCCATGTGCACTGGAAAGTGCTCCCGCTTCGTGGGGCTCTCCCTCATCCCCCTCTCCCTGGTCTGCATCGTGGCCAATGCCCTCCTGCTGGTGCCTCAGGGCAAGACGGACTGGACCGACACCAGCCACCTCAGCTTGCAAGTCTGGCTCATGGCCGGCTTCCTCGGCGGGGGCCTGATGGTGAGCGGGCTGGGGTCCTGAGCACAGGCAGAGGGGGAGGGAGCAGGGTGGGGGTAGCAGTGGCATGGGCGGGGACCTGTCCCCTGGAGCCTCCCAGGCTGCCCCCAGCTACTGAGCACCTGTGATTTCAGCCCCTGAGCTGAACTTGCAAGGGACAGGAGAAGGAGGGAAGGAAGCGTCTGAGCAGAGACCCTCCTGGGTGGGGAGGGCGTCCTAGCCGTCCCGACCAGTGCTGGTGGCCCCGGATGCTAGACCAGCTCACCGCAGGGGCAGAGGAGAGGAAACAGCTGGCTGTGTGGGCACTTATCAGGGCACGATGATAACGGGCACGGAGGGTGGGTGTGGGGACGCTGGACCCAGGAGCAGGGTCACAGCTCTGTCACCCCACCGGTCGCCTCCGAGTCCCCTCATTTGCGGCCCACACGTCTGGATGGCCAGCCGGTGCTGCCTCAACCCAGAACTCAGGCCAGCATGGTAGAGAAGGTGCCCGGGTCTTCTGGAGCCTCGGACCCGTCAGAAGTGGGGGGAGGGGAGACGCCTCTCCTGGAGGCACTCATCCCCATCCTCCAACCCCTCCCTGTTTGGGGGAACTTCTGGAAGGTCGGGATAGTTGAACAGCATCATGGGCTGAAGACAAGAGACCTCCCCAGTAGGGCTCCTCCCTCCTCAGATGGAACGACCCGGATGGATGAAGGTCCCCGGGACAGGGCTCACCTTTTTTTTTTTTTTTTTTTTTTAAGATTTTATTTATTTATTCAACAGAGATAGAGGCAGCCAGCGAGAGAGGGAACACAAGCAGGGGGAGTGGGAGAGGAAGAAGCAGGCTCACAGTGGAAGAGCCTGATGTGGGGCTCGATCCCATAACGCCGGGATCACGCCCTGAGCCGAAGGCAGACGCTTAACCGCTTAACCGCTGTGCCACCCAGGCGCCCCCAGGGCTCACCTTTTTTTGCCTCTTTCTCTGTCCACAGTGACACTCCTCCCTACACACTCCCCCAGCGTCACACTGCACCCCTCTCCAGCCCACCACGCCCACCTCCCTGCAATCTAACCAGCCTGCCTCTCGGGTGGCCCCCCCATGCCGAGCATGCCCCCCCCCGACTCATGCTCATTCCCAGCTGCGCTCTTCCCAGCTCCAGGCCCTGAGCCGCTGGCTCACACAGTCCCCGCTGCTCCCCGGGGACACAGGCCTCGGGTCCCTGCTCTCCCTGGAGCTGGGTTCCCCAGGGTCCCCGCTGGGGAGAACGCAGTATCACAAAGAGACAAAGAGGGAACGGGAGCTCCGTGCGAGCAAGGCCTGCCTGTTCGCTGGCTGCCCCGTGCGGTGCCTGCCCGGTCCAGTGCCCCGAACTTGACGGGCCCTGACTAATAGTCCCGAGCAAAGTAAACAAATGAGCAAGAGGATTTCCGACAGGAGTAGGACCACCAAGGAAGCAAAGCAGCAAGCTTGGGGGGGGGGGTGTTTGTAGAATTTTCTTTTTTTTTTTTTAAGATTTTATTTATTTATTTGACAGAGAGAGAGAGAGAGAGAGACAGCCAGAGAGAGAGGAAACACAAGCAGGGGGAGTGGGAGAGGAAGAAGCAGGCTCCCAGCGGAGCAGGGAGCCCGATGCGGGGCTTGATCCCAGGACCCTGGGATCACACCCTGAGCCAAAGGCAGACATTTCACCGACTGAGCCACCCAGGCACCCCAAGAGTATACTTAAAAAAAATTATTATTTAATTTTTTTCCAGAGAGAGAGAGGGGTGGGCATGTGAGCAGGGGGAGGGGCAGAGAGAGAGGAAGGGAGAGAATCCTAAGCACAGCACCCACCCCACCCCCACCCACCCCCAAACGCAGGGCTCCATCCCACGACCCTGAGATCACAACCTGAGCTGAAATCAAGAGTCGGATGCTTACCCAACTGAGCCAGCCAGGCGCCCCAAGAGTATACTTTTAATTTGTTGTAAGTCAACTCCATGCCACACATGGGGCTCAAACTCATAACCCCAAGATCAAGAGTCACGCACTCTACCTTTTGAGCCAGCCGGGCACCCCCGTTTACAGCATTTTCAAGGACGGCCTCAATGAGGCGACATCTGAACTGAACCCCACAAGACAAGCGAAGGACCCCGCCCCGCAGACAGGGGGCTGGCAAGGACACAGCCTGAGCCCGCACACCCGAGGACACCCATGCGCGGCTGGGACAGCCAGGGTTTCATGAGATGAGATCCGAGGTGGGCACGGGCCGGGGCATGCACACCCTCGTGAGGAATTTGGATTTCACTCTAAGTACAACAGGAAGCTATTCGAGGAACTTTTACCATGTGTTGAGCTTTTGAACTTTTTTTTCAAGCCCTACGGAGAAGCGCCCAGATCCTTAGGAGACAGCCCGGTGAATTCTGACCAAGTGAACCCGCCATGTAGCCAGCACGCAGACCAAGATCCAGGTCATTGCCAGAATCCCAGACAGGCCTCCCACACCAGGCACTACGCCCACGAGACTCCCCGCTCCCTGATTTCTAACCCCGTAGGCTAGTTTTGCCTGTTCCATGCTTTATGTAAGTGGAACCATCCAGGATAACAATTTTGTGTCTGGGTCCTCTAGCTCGACATGGGGTTGTGAGTTTCATCTGTATCATTATGTAGACGCGTAGTCTGTTATTTCTGGTGCATTCCGCTGTGTGACTAGACCACAGTTAATTTAAACATCCTACCGTCGGTGGCCGTTTGGATAGGCCCCAACTTGGGTTTATTACAAAGAATGCTGCTGTAAACATTCCTGTAAATGTCTTTAGGTGAAGTTCTGTTTGCAGTTTCGTTGGATGGATACTTAGGGGTGGAACTGCTGATTCTTAAGGTGTGCGTGTATTCAGAGTGGATAGACATTGCCAGAGAGTTTTCTGAAGTTCTGACCCCAATTTCATTCCCGTCAGCAAAGTAGGGGAGTTCTAGTTGCTCCGCACCCTGCCGGATCGAGAAGGTCGCTGTGGGGGTAAGAGCTGGAGGTGAGCCGGGGATTAAGAGCAGACGGAGGCCACTGTGGTTGTCCGGGAGAGTTGATCGTGGCTGAGAATGGGCCAGGGGCCAAGCAAGCAGATTCGAGCTATAAACTCAGTGTTTCCTTCCACGTTACCGTGACCTTTCTCTCGGCACAGGGTAGAGGGCAGAGAGTAAGACAGGGGAGCTTGGACAACGAAAGGAATTAAACACTGTGAGTACGAAAGTAGACATCTCAAAGAGGTAGGTCACTCGAAACTGGTCAGTCCCAAAGGCAATGCTAAGTGTCTGGAGCCGGAAGCTTCCAGTTAAGTGTCCTCCCCAGAGAGGCGAAGCAAAGGGGCCAGGACTGGTTCTAGACCTGCCGGGAGACTTGGAAGAAGGGAGAGAGAGCATCCGGCAGGACTCCGTTCAGCTCTACGGGCGTTTTTATGAGGTCACGATGACCGAGATAACAGAATCAAAACCCCCGGCCCCACCCCTAGCGAGGAACAAATGCTGCCTGGCACGCTCTGGGCGGGAGCAGGTGCGCAGGGAGGAGACGAGCACTCTGGAATTCCAGAGATGGGCGATAGGCAAAGAACCTGGCACGGGGCAGGAAATGAAGGCTAGCGCCAAAGTGCGGAGCCTCAAATGCCTCCCTAAAGCTCAGTCTTCTTTTTTTAACACTATTTATTTATAATTTTCTTTTTTCCTTTTATTTTTTAAAAGATTTTATTTATTTATTTGACAGAGAAACAGCGAGAGAGGGAACACAAGCAGGGGGAGCTAGAGAGGGAGAAGCAGCTCCCCACTGAGCAGGAAGCCCGACGCGGGGCTTGATCCCAGGACATCGGGATCATGACCTGAGCCAAAGGCAGACTCTTGACAACTGAGCCACCCAGGCACCTCTATTTATTATTTTAGAGAGAGTGTGTGTGTACATCATGCGGGGGGTGGGGGGGACAAGGAGGGAAGGAGATGAAGAATCCCAAGCAGACTCCACGCTGAGCATGGAGCCCAACGTGGCGCTCGATCCCACACCCCTGAGATCATGACCTGAGCCGAAAACCAAGAGTGGGACACTCTGCTGGCTGAGCCACCCAGGCGCCCCCAGAGAGCTCAGTTTTGATGGGGCACTCTCTGGAAGGAGACCCTGAAGGCTTTGGGCAGAGAAAAGCCCCGTTGAAAGCTAAGTTCACTCTGGTGGGAGGAATGTAGGATGGAGTGTTCAGCACCGGGCCCAGAGATACAGACGTCTCGTAGACAGGCTGAGAACGTCATCCCTGTGGGAGGTGATCCAGGATCGGACGGTGCAGACAAAAGGGCAGACACATTCAAGAACTGTTAGAGGAAAAGTTGAGAAGACTTGAGGTCTGGCTGGGTGTGGAGAATTCAAGTTTTCTAGTGTGGGTGACCTGAAGAATATTTCCTCTGACGGAGACAAAAAAGGTCACAGGGAGGTGGATTTGGGGAACTTTGGGGGACTTGCGAGGTCAGTATGAGGCGGGCTGGTTTGAGCTAAAACCGAGACACTGAAAGGAACATATCCTTCAGCAGATGGATTTGAATATGGGGGTGAGTACTGTCCGAGGGGACAGCGGATGCCCTGAGAAGGGGTGGGCTCTGGGAGGAGGGCCACAGGGAGGAAGGAGGACAAAAAGAACCAGGGTTGGACCTTGGGGGTCCCTACACTTCCCATCAGAGCATTCACTAACATTCTCCTCCCCCCCTCCCCGACACTCCAGCACCACTGCTCCTTCCTACTGCCCAGGGGATTTATAGTTATCGAGCCAGTCTTGACCTCAGGTCAACCTGTTATTTCATTAAATCCCGAGCACAGCCCTGTGAGTTAGGTCTTGAAGACCCAGAGAGAGGAATCAGTTCATTTAGTGTGAAGTGAGCACAGGGTCGGCCTGAACCCCAGGCTCCCTGACTCCGTCTCAGTTGGGCACCTGCTAGGCGTCAAGATTTGTGGAGGATGTCATGACATTGGGTCCTGCCCGCGTGGAGGCTGCAGTCTGAACACACATAAGCAGGGACGTAAGGAGTAATGTTACAGAAAGGCAGAACCCAGAGGCGGCGCTCCAGGAGTAGTGGAGATAAGGTCTTCTACAGTCCAAAGGGCTGAGGGCACCCCAGGCAGCTCCAGGAGGAGGTGAGCACCGGACGCGCGATGCACGTGAGGTGTGGAGGACGCAGGGGGTAGGGGGGCTCCTGTCACACTGACCCTCCTTCGCAGGTGCTGTGTCCGGGCATCGCGGCGGTTCGCGCGGGGGGCAAGGGCTGCTGCGGCGTGGGCTGCTGTGGAAATCGTTGCCGGGTAAGACCCAAATGCGGGCAGGACTCGGGGCTGGGTCTCTGAACCGGCCTCCGCAGAGCCACACCTGAAGGTCCCCCTCGCCACGGGAGCTCCCCCGCAAGGTCGCAGCTCCGCCTCGCCCCTCCCTGGCCCCCGCCAACTTCGGCCTCCGTGGGCCTGCAAAGCGGACCAGGACCCCCACGAACCTCCGCGGCCTCTGGCTCGTAGGGGCAGCTAAGGGCCAGCCCCGGGCTTTGCGGGGAAATATTTCTCGCGCGCCTGGAGCCGATCGAGGTAAGGTGCGCGCACGCGGGAGGAGGCGGCCCCGCTCACCCCCCCTTGCACTGCGCACCCAGATGCTGCGCTCCGTCTTCTCCTCGGCGTTCGGGCTGCTGGGGGCCATCTACTGCCTCTCGGTCTCGGGAGCCGGGCTCCGAATTGGACCCAAATGCTTAATGGACCGCCGGTGGGACTACCACTTCAAAGACACCGAGTAAGACTTCACGCGCCCCCCTTCCCTGCCTCTCCCACCCGGATCGGGAGCCCGGGAACCAGGCGCGCCTTCGCTGGAGCCCCTCCACGTGGACCAACCCCCGCTCGGCGCCTGCGCGGGGCTGGGGGACGGGCACTCCGAGTGCCCTCCCTCTCTCACGTGACCCTGCCCGCCCGCTCCCCGCCCCCCGCCCCCCCCCCCCCCCCGCAGAGGCTCGTACTTGCAGAACCGCACTCTGTGGGGTTTGTGCGAGCAGCCGCCGGGCGTGGTCTCCTGGAACGTGACGCTCTTCTCGCTGCTGGTGGCCGCCTCGTGCCTGGAGATCGTGCTGTGCGGGGTGCAGCTGGTGAACGCCGCCCTCGGCGTCTTCTGCGGCGATTGCCGGAAGAAGGAGGTGGGGCGGCGCGGGCTGGAGCCGGAGCGGGACCCTCCTTGCTCCCTGGCTGCGTCCTCACCTTCTCTCTTCCGCAGGGCACCCCTCACTGAGGCTCCACTGACCGCCCTGCTCGCTCCTGGACGCCCGACTGGCCCACCCCGCCCTGGAAATAAACCTTTGAAGTCTCGTGCGCGTCTCGGATGGTGCCCTCTGCGCACGAGCGCCCGAAGGCGCCCAGATACACAGGGCCCCGGGGGCGCTTCTGTTGGGGACCCCAGCCAGTTTTAGCAAGTGGTTGTTGAGCTGTTCGTGGGCGCTCAAGTACAGTGGTAAACAAGACAGGCAAGTTCTATGCGCTCAAAGAATTTAACAATCCAGGGGTGTAAGATGGGTACATTAAAAAAAAAAAAGGCAATAGATTACTTCACTTTTTAAGGAACACGCTGGTGGTGGGATAGGCATTGGCTGATGGAGGGGCTTTTTAAAATAAGGTGAAGTCTGAGAAAGTGAAATTGGAGCCGAAATCTGGTGCATGGGCTAGCCGCGTGGGTAGCTGGGGGATTCCAGGCGGGGAGCAACAAGGACCAAGGTCCCAGGTGCAAATCCCAGGCGGAAATCCAAACATGGAAAAGCCACTCTTTCACTTTTGTAAGGAAAGGAAGGAAACTGTGGAAAAGACTAGAGTTTAGCTTAAACTCTACAAAATGAAAGCTTAAGGTGTTTAGCTTTATCTTCCCCTAATTTGGTAGAAGTTTCTCAGTCTGAGGTCACTGGTAGTTCAGAAAGGAAACGGCCTGAGCTCTTAATGAGGACGAGGTGTCTGCAGACGCCCTCAGGAAGCCAGGGACTTCCTTAACTTGGGCGCAAAACTGTATTTCAGGGCATTTTCCTGGGTTATGGGTCCCTAACTTTCAGTGGGCTGCCGGGACTGCTGAGCCCAAACCGGAATTTGAGCCTGGCGCAGTGTGGGGCTGGGAGGAAGACAGGGAGACGCCGTTTCCTACCGCTGAAACAAGCGAGACCAGAGCCAGCACAGAGAAGCTTTAATAGCGAGCGGTGGGACTGGCCCCGGGGCGGGCGCCCTGGTCGTTAACTGCGGCAGCAGAAAAAGCGCACGTCGTTCAGTGCGGTGTCGTCCCGGAGGCCCCTCGGCTGCTCCACCTTGGTCTGCAAACCGCACACGCCTTTGGGGCAGGGCTTACTCCATTCTCCAAAGTCGCCCCAGGCCAGGCCGGGCCCCTCCAGCTCCGTGCCGTCCGAGCAGCGGAAGCGCACATTGTTGGCTGCGGTGTTGTCCCCTGGGGTCCTGGGGGCCTCCACGCGCAGCGAGAAAGCCACCAGGAAGCCACCGCCAGGACACCACAGGGGCTCACTCCACGCGCCCCACCTACCACGGAAGGGGAGAAGCGCTACCTCTCGCCCCCCCCCATCCCTACCCATCCCTGGGGACTCCTCCGCGGGGTGCTGCATGACCCCGGTGGGTGGGGTCTCCTCACCCGACCTCCACTGAGGGGCGGGGGGGGGGTGGTCTTGCAACCACTCCCCAGGTCTAAGCTGCCCCACAGCCCTGGAGGAGCATTTTAGCGGGGAGGGTGGGAGTGCAACAGAGGGTAAGGGGCATATCTGCATCCCGGGGGGGCCCTTGGCACCTTCCAGACTGAGACTCCACCACCTGCGTGTTGCGCTCGGCGTTCCCGCGTGAGCAGTGCAGTCGGATCCCGTTCAAAGCGGTGTCGTCACCAGGGATGCCTTGGGGGGGTTCCTCCTGGGCCGGGAGGAGCGGAGGGGTGAGGACCAGGTCAAAGATGGCCATCCTGTGTTCCCGTGCACGGGGTCGTGCACCTCCCTCCTCGGAGACCCAGGCCTGAACCCCCACCTTGAGAGAGAACCCGCCGGCGAAGAATCCATCAGGACACATCTCGGGCCAGGCCCAGTCGCCCCAAGGACCCCCGTTGGTCACGTCGATGACCGACGTGTAGTCGCTCAGGCGGTTGGCTTGTGCATGTCCACAGCAGGTGGCCCACAGCAGCAGCAGCAGCTGGGCTCCGGCCCCCCTCCCCATCCTGCGGCCTCTGTGAGCTGGGCCCCTCGCACTGATTTATACCACCTCTGGCCCTCTGTAGGCTCTGATTACGGAAGGGCCTCCTGGATTAAGTGACACCCGAAACTAATCCGTTCCGGGAACCCAGCAGCCTCCATTCTCCGCTCAGGGCGACAGAGGCTCCCAGCGCTGGCAGAGAAGGGGCAGAGAGAGCTGAGCAGCTGAATAAACCACCCCCTACTGAACACTGAGTGTAGACCCTGACTTGTGGTTTTGTTCTGAAGGTGTTGTTATTCAATCCTCACAACTCGTGTGAGAGGTGGGGATTACCCTTTCCGTTCAGCAGATGACGAAACTGGGGCTTAGAAATGGCAAGCAACTTGCCCAAGGTCAAGGTCAGCAATCTGGGAAACGCTCCAACACTGGGAAGTGGAGGGCCGTCACTCTAGGGGTGGAAGTGGTGCTCCGACATACTGGACAGGATTGGTCAGAGGCAACCTTAGGGACCTCCAGGATTTGCGGGAGCATTAGAGGGAGAGATGGGGCAAGAATCCAGGAACTGTGGGAGCTAGAAAGGATCTTCTCAGTGATTGGGATACCCAATCCCAGAGAATCTGGGGTACCCCTTCCCCTGAGAGGAAAATATACACAGACAGGAAAAATTCTAGGAAGTTTATGGACAGGGGATTGAGAACCCCCTTAGAACAAGAGATGTTTCTTCCTTGCTTCCTGGGTCCTTCCCCTGAATGTTTTCCTAACTATGACCACCAGGTGGGCTCCTAATTTGGAAAGAGAAACAAGTAGCTCAGATTTGTTGAGGGGCACACCACGGATTTGCCTGCTCTCCACACACTTTCCTGTGTTTGCTCGCTATATATTTATATAGCAATAATGTATTTGGGCCCAGGCAATATTGTTAAGTGCTGGAAATAGGACAGCAACCAGGAAAAACAAGGCCCCTGTCTTTGTTGGAGCCCACATCTGCGTGGGGGAGACAGATGATACATTTTCCAATGGACCTTGAGCTCTCTGAAGGCTCTCTTTTGTCTTCTTGAGGCCTAGTACAGGGCCTGGATGCAGAAATAGTTAATAAAGTTTGGTTTGAAGAGTAATGTGGAAGGTGGGTTTGCCTGGCATAGTCCGTAGAGCATGCAACTCCTGATCTTGGGGTCATGAGTTCAAGCCCCATGTTGGGCATAGAGATTGCTTAAAAAAAAAAAAAATCACACACAAAATGAATAACCTGAGAACCAGAACCAATCTGGAGTTTAAAAGAAATTAAACCACAAAAATGTAAACGGTTAAAGCCTAAAGTATAAAGCATCCACGTCAAGACAGGTCCCCTGGAGACAGGATTGCGAATTTAGAAGTGGGTGCTTCCTGGATCCCAGGTGCCCTATGTTTGAACTTCATAGGTTAAGATTTATGGAGCAATTGTGGTAAGTTTTTCCATGTACGGTGTTTGCACATATGTTATCATTTAATCCTCAGATGAGATCGACAAAGTACCTACTATTGTCCTCAATTTACAGTGGTGGGAATTCAAGCCCAGAGTTAACAAAGGGCCCACACCACTGCTCAGTGGGGGAACTGGCTCTCACCCCAGCCCCTCTTCCCTCTTACTACAACCTGCCCCTACACGGACAGCAAACGCAGAGACGTGTGGTTGCTGCCGAACCCCCCCCCCAATCCTCTTCATCTGGCGAATCCCCCCAAATCCTCATCATCCTGTCTTTCGCCGCTGGGATGCTGCCCGCTGGGGCAAAGGGCACAGGGGAAGGGGGACTTAGTAGGTTAATTATTAACCCTTAGCAACTTAGGGCACCGCAAGGTTCTCCCGAGGTGGAGGGACAAGGACTGGCTTGGGGCTGGAGAGGGGGCTACGGCCCCAGCAGCAGTCGTAGGGGTCGCGCTGCTTCCGATGGCCTCGCTGCGCTGGTTCCGCCGCACGATTCCTCTCGCGCTCCTCTTGCTGCTGCTGCTGCTTTATCTCTGTGCTTGGAGCTTTTGTGAGTGGTCTCTTCCCTCATGCTCTGGGAGGAACCGGGAAGCCAAGCGCGGGGGACCTAAACCCCCCTCCTCGAGCCCTCACCGCTAGGCCTCGCCCCTCCCCAGGCGCCGTCTCAGGCTGCAAAGCCGGGACACAGTCGTGCATTCCCGAGGGAACGCCGCCTGTCCAGGTATGCCCGACACAGGGCTGGGACCGGGGGCTCCGGGTGGGACCCCGATCGCGGGGAGCGGGGTCAGGCTGAGGATCTGGTGACGGGCGGGTCCTGCTCCTCGTCTCGCCTCTCCCGTCCCAAGCCGAGTACAGCAGGAGAGAGGCCAGCCACAGGAGTAATTTCTGCAGGGCCCCACTGGGCTGCTGGGCGAAGGAGGCCCAGCGGGCTAGGGGTTCTGCTCCCGCCGCCTTCCGCCCATGTCTACCCCCAGGTCCCGCTGCAGTCGGGTCCCCTGGAGGCCCCCGAGTGGGAAGAGCCTCAGTGTGTAGGCCCCCAGGGGGTGCTGGGCCGCGTGATGGGGCCGTTCCACGCCAGTCTGAACCCCGAAGGGGATGTGGCGTTGTCGCAGTACCTAGCTGGATGGAAGGCGCTGGTCAGGTGAGCGGTCTCGCGACCCCCACCCGGCGCCCGCCTCCCAGGGCTCCCCCGCCCCCTCTCCAACCACCGCGCTCTGCCCGCCACCGAACACGCAGGTTCCTAACTCCCCTCGGCTCCATCTTCGCCTTCGCCACGAGCGAGGCCTTCGCCAAAGTGACAGCCCTCGAGGCTCGGGTGCACGGCCCAGAGGCGGCGCACTACTCGTCGCTGACGGCCATGGTGGCGTGGGAGCGGCGGGAGGGACTGCTGGAGCGCCCCGGGATCGCCCCTCCAGACACCGCCAGCTCCTCGGGCTCACGGATCCTGCTCTTGCTGCACCGAGCGCTGCGCTGGTCCCAGCTCTGCCTCCACCGGGTGGCAACCGGGACGCTCGGAGGCCCGGACGCCGGCGTGCAGTGCAGCGACGCGTACCGCACGGCCCTGGGCCCGCACCATCCATGGCTGGTCCGCCAGGCCGCCCGCCTCGCGTTCCTCGCCTTTCCGGATCCCGACCGCTGGCTCGAGCTCGCGTGCCCGGGCGCCGGGAAGGCGGAGGCGCGGGCCGCGCTGGTCCGGGTGGCGGGCACCCTGGAGGATGTCTACAACCGCACCCAGGGCTTGCTGGCCGAGCGGGGCCTCCTCCAGCTGGCCTGAGGCCCCCCGCGGCGGGCACCCGCCGACAGCCGCACGCCCCGAGTCCAGCGGGCCGCACTGCCGAGGCAAGCCAGGGGGCGGGGCCGCCGGAGCCGCGGCTCCGCGTGACGTCACCGACTGGAACCCCCCGCCCCCGGCAGGGTGCGTGTTGCGCCCCTCCCGCTCTGCGCAGTCGCGGGGCCGGGGGAGGAGCCGTGGGAATAAAAAGTATTCTTGGGTAGCGGTGGATTTAGGGCGTCTTGTGTGATGACGGCAGGCGCTTAAGGGAAGTGGAAAACAATGGATGTGGGAAGATGTGTCATCCCTTTTCCCGGCAGCCGAGAGACTCAAGCTCCCCCGGGCCCGCTCCCAGCCACTCCCGAGGCTGCGGTTGCCAACTGCGGGCCAAGTCTCCGGCCCAGACCTGCGCCCTGAGCCCCGGCCCCCGCACAGCCGGCTGCTTCCTGGACGCCTTCACACACGCCGCGAACGCAACACGTCCCACGCGGATCCATCCCCTCCTCCCACAACTGCACCTCTCCGTGTGTCCCCTGTCTCTGCCAATAAGTGGCACCCTCTCCTTTCAGCTGCCCAAGCCTAAAACCTGTGCGTCAGGACTCACACCAAGCACGCGCTCAGCTCAGTGATGTCTGTTCATTAAAAGACCTCCTTGGCCATTCCCACGACAATTGTGAACAGGAAAGTGTGTGGCCGTTTCACAAGCTGAGAACTCTCAAATTGAGTCCCCGCCACTTTCCCCTGCACCCCAGAATCCTATATATACACTTACTTACTAGATATCTTCACCTGGATTTCTACCAGACATAACGAACCTAACATGTCCAAAGCTGAGCTTCTCAATACCCCTTTCTCCCCACCCCCTCACCCCCCCGCCAAATACTTCCTTCGTAGTCTTTGCCAACTCAATAAATGACCACTCCGTTCTTCCAGGTCCTTAAGTCAAAAACTTGGTAGTCATCCTGACTTCTGTTTCTCTCTCATCACACCCACATCTAATCTGTCAGAATCTGACCATTTCCCACTCTCTTCACTGCCAGCACCCTTGTCAAGCCAACTTTATATCCATCACGTGGATAATTACGATAGCCTCCTAATTGTCTCTCTGTCCCATCCTCGGTTTCCCTAATGTGTATTTTCTTTCTTTCTTTCTTTCTTTCTTTCTTTCTTTCTTTCTTTCTTTCTTTCTTTTTTAGGATTTTATTTATTTATTCGACAGAGATAGAGACAGCCAGCAAGAGAGGGAACACAAGCAGGGGGAGTGGGAGAGGAAGAAGCAGGCTCATAGCAGAGGAACCTGATGTGGGGCTCGATCCCATAACGCCGGGATCACGCTCTGAGCTGAAGGCAGACGCTTAACCGCTGTGCCACCCAGGCGCCCCCCTAATGTGTATTTTCAATCTCAATTTCAGCCAGCCAAAGTAATCTCTTAAAATATAGATCATATCCCATCACTTCCATGCTCAAAACCTTCCAGGGGCCCCCTATTGCACTCAGATGAAAAAAAAATTAATTTAAGCAGTAAATTTTCTGGATCCTATTTTCAGTTGAGAACGATGAAAAGCTTCGTAAGGGTCCTACGTGATCTGACTCTGTACTGGCCAAATTGACCTCTTCAATTTTCATTCCATATTGCAGGCATGATCCTGCCTCAAGATCTTTGTACTTGCTCTTCCCTCTGTCTGGAATGCTTTTCCCCCAAACAGAGAAATGACTTGCCTCATTACTTCCTTCTGGAATTTACTCAAATGTCTCCTCAGGGAGACCTTCCGTGATGATTCTTTTTAAAATTTCAACACACACACACTTCCTATTTCCCTTTCCTACTGTTTTTTTTTTATCTTAATATGAGTCACTATCTAATAACATTTTGTATATTGTACTTATTTGTTTTGTTTTGTTTCCATTGAGAAACGTAAGTTGCACGCAGAAGGGAATTTCTAGACAGAAATTTGTTCTCTGATGTACCCCCAATGTCTCAAACAGTGCCTGTCTCCTAGTAGACATTCAGTAGCTTTTTGTTGAATGAACGTCTGAACACTCGAAATGGCTCAGATGGCCGGAGCGAGGAGTCCAAAAGAAAAGAGGAGGTTGCACAGTAACGCAAGAATTCTTAATGTTGCTGAATCATACATCAAAAAATGGTTGAAATGCTGAATTTTATGTTACGTTATTTATATTTTCCTAAAATAAAAAATTAAAAAGTAAAGAGGAGATGTGGTTCTGGACAGGTGGTCAGGAGCAATTTCAAGAAGGATGTTACAAACTACTTTACAGAGATAAGGCTTTATCTCCAGAGTTCATTGTAAGCAGGGGATTGTTTAGATCATACTTGGAATTCAAAAGCCAGCTCCAGCTGTGGTGTGTAGAAAACTATGGCGAGTCATAGGAAGACCGCCTCACACAATAACAGCAAAATACACATTCTTCTCAAATACACATGACATTCTCCAAGAGAGACCATATGTTAGGCCTCAAAAGATCTCAATAAATTTTAAAAGATTTTAAAAAATAAAAATAAAGAAAATTTAAAAAGGTAAGGGGCGCCTGGGTGGCTCAGTCGGTTAAGCACCCAACTCTAGATTTCAGCTCAGGTCATGATTCCAGGGTCCTGGGACCAAGACCCGCATGGGGCTCCCTGAAAAGCAGGAAGTCTGCTTCTCCATCTCGCACTCCCCTTGCTTGTGTTCCCTCTCTCTCTGCCTCTCTCTGTCAAATAAATAAAATCTTAAAAAAAAAAATGAAAAAGATCTCAAATCAATAGATCAGTCGTCCTCCTTAAGAAACTATAGAAAGAAGAGCAAACTAAAACTTAAAAAAAAAAAAGCAGAAGGAAAGAAATAATAAAGATCAGAGTGGAGGGGCGGTTGGCATCTGCCTTCTTGGCTCACGTCATAATCTCAGGGTCCTGAGATCAAGCCGTGCATCAGGCTCCCTGCCCTGCGGGGGAGTCTGCTTCTCCCTCTGCCCCTCCCCCTGCTCATAGTCTCTCTCTCAAATAAATAAAATACTTAAATTTTTAAAAAATGTGTTTCAAAGAACACCAATGAAGGAAGTGAAAAGACAATCTATAGAACAGGAGAAAATATTTGCAAATCATATGTCTGATAAAGGCCTGGTATCTAAAAATACAAACGACCACCTAGGATTCAACAATAAAAAGATAACCCAATTTTGGGGGGCCTGGCTGATTCAGTCGCTGGAGCATGCGATACTTGATTTCGGGGTTGTGAGTCAGAGCCCCACGTTAAGTTACTTAAAAATAATAATAATAAAATAAAAATAAATCAGGCTAAGGATTTGAATAGACAGTTCTCCAAAGACGATATACAAATGGTCAGTTAGCACATGAAAATATGCTGAACATCACTAATCATTGAAGAAATGAGGCGGGGGGGGAGGGGAAGAGATGCCACTTCACGCCCACGAGGATGGCTAAAATAGTGCACAGTGACCCTCAGTGAGGATGTGGAGAAATCGCGATGCTCACGCATGCACCCAGGGCAGGCGGACCAGCACATGAGGGGCAGCTAAGACAACGCTCAGTTCTTCAAAATGCTAAGTCTAGACTTTCCGCATGACCCAGCAATCTCACTCCTAGTATACGGTCCTAGGTGTATCCACCCAAGAGAACTGAGAGCAGGGTGGTCATCCTAATTCAGAGACGCGCAAGCTCATCCCAAGAGCCTGTACGACAACTCCCATCAGACCACGTCAGTCCCGCGCAGCCGGATGGGAAACGTAGGCGGTCCACACTGTCTTGGGCGCTTTTCGGTGTGTCGGCTGGCCACGCTGCCGTCAAGCGCTCACTGTCGCAAAAAAAAAAAAAAACCCTTCCCTGCGCCGTTCTTTCCCCTCCTCCGTCAACCGTGACTTAACTTCGCCCGCAGGCGGCTTCACCGCGGGACTGAAGAGCGTGACAGAGCGCTTTACGACAGTTGCTTTGTGGCAGCGCCGGAGAAGGAAGATGGCGGCCACCGTAGTAGCCGCTCGAGGAGCGGGGTCCGCGCCGGCCTGGGGTCCCGAGGCCATTACCCCGGACTGGGAAAGCCGGGAAGTCTCCACAGGGGTGAGGAGGCACTCGGGGTTCAGGAGATGTACGCAAGGCTTGATGCGATGGGACGATGAGGCCTGAGTGGCTTGGAAAACTGGAGGGCGGGGAAGGGAGGCGGTCTGATGTGCTGTAGCAGGGAAGAGGTATCCTGAGTATGTTGGAGAGTGGTGTGGAAGGGAGGCTGGAGCGCGGAGTCCCGGCATCTTGCGGGACGAGGGTTTCAGGCCGGCATGGGCCTCTGGGGATTTGAGGGTTGGGATTCTGGTATTCTGCGGGGCTGTTGGGGCCCCCAGGAGACTTGCTAGCGGGTCGGTGGCGCACGACTTGCGTACTCCAGGAACTGCATTGCGGAATATGCTGGAGAATGGGAAGAGACCCAGATTCACCCCTTTCTTCTTTCTCCCAGACCACTATCATGGCCGTGCAGTTTGAAGGGGGCGTGGTTCTGGGAGCCGACTCCAGAACGACCACTGGGTGAGCTCAGGACAGATACTGGCAGGTCATCCCATCTTTCCCTTCCTTCCTTCCGTCCTTCCTTGCCTAGCAGTCCGTCCTTACCCTCCACAGCCCACCGCGGGAAGGGAGGTTTCTCCCCTCCTTGGACTTAAGGATTTGCTCCAGATTCTACTACTTCCCAGTTTTCCCTCGCACCCCTTGGTGAAATTTTTGTAAAAGTCTGTTCTCCAGCTAGCTTCAGTTTGGGTGAGAATTAATGGGAAATGCAGAAATTCCTATTCCTGAGCCCTGGGAGTAGGTAGTAATGGGATGGGGGTGGGAGACGAGTGGGATGGCTCCCTCATTATCCTGCCACCCTGCAGGTCCTACATCGCCAATCGAGTGACTGACAAGTTGACACCTATTCACGACCGTATTTTCTGCTGCCGCTCAGGCTCTGCAGCTGATACGCAGGCAGTAGCCGATGCGGTCACTTACCAGCTTGGTTTCCACAGGTACTTGTGGGCAGGGGAGGAGCAAGTGTCTGCAGGAAGTGGGGACCCGAGATGCTAAATGGTCTACTCCCGGGTCCTGACGCTGCCTCTCCTGTCACTCTCCTCACCCTCTAGCATTGAGCTGAATGAGCCTCCGCTGGTACACACAGCAGCCAGCCTCTTTAAGGAGATGTGTTACCGATACCGGGAGGACCTGATGGCGGGAATCATCATTGCAGGCTGGGACCCGCAAGAGGGTGGGCAGGTGAGACACCCCCACCCCCACCCGGGCACTGGAACCATGCCTTTGATCCTCGCCCCACCCCAGCCATTTTCTGGTTTTCTTCCCAGTCTCTACCTCACTTACTATAAATTCCTCCCAGACCGATCCCACATGGACCGGTGTATGTGCGTGTGTTGCCGAGGGTACAGCTAGTGACTCTCCTTGCATCTGGCAGGTGTACTCAGTGCCCATGGGGGGTATGATGGTAAGGCAGTCCTTTGCCATTGGAGGTTCTGGGAGCTCTTACATCTATGGCTATGTCGATGCTACCTACCGGGAAGGCATGACCAAGGAGGAGTGTCTGCAGTTCACTGCCAATGGTGAGAACTTGGCTTTCTGGGCCTGTGAACTCCAACCCTCACATCCAAGCCACCCTCATATCCATTCCTCACTTCTTGTAGTGATGCCAGCATCTGACTCTGACCCCGACTTTCTTCTTTTGTTCACAGCTCTCGCCTTGGCCATGGAGCGGGACGGCTCCAGCGGAGGGGTGATCCGCCTGGCAGCCATTGCGGAATCAGGGGTAGAGCGGCAGGTACTTTTGGGAGACCAGATTCCGAAATTCACCATTGCCACTTTACCACCCCCCTGATGCCTAGAATTCTAGGATACAATGAGACACACCCCATAGTGACGTAAAATTCAATAAACAGTTTGTCCGAAAGAATCTGCTCTGAGGATCTTTTCTTTTTCTTTTTTTTTTTTTAATTAATTAATTTATTTATTTGACAGAGATAGAGACAGCCAGCGAGAGAGGGAACACAAGCAGGGGGAGTGGGAGAGGAAGAAGCAGGCTCATAGCAGAAGAGCCTGATGTGGGGCTCCATCCCAGATTGCCGGGATCACGCCCTGAGCCGAAGGCAGACGCTTAACTGCTGTGCCACCCAGGCGCCCCTCTGAGGATCTTTTCTTGACCTCAAGTCTGCACTTGCTTGGCCCCTCCTGTGCGTTCAAAGCTCTGCTCGGAGCCGGGAGGCAGACAGGCCTTTGCAAGAATGGTTTTCAGGCCGCTTTCTCCAGACCACCTTCCGCCACACTCCCTTTCCTGCACAATACCCAGGTCCTTAGGACGCCAAAGTATAGTTGAAATGGGGGCTCCCAAGAAATGACCCACCCCCTTCCCTGTTCAAGCCCAGGGTGGAACTCAGAATCCTGACCGGGACTGGGGTCACCTCCCCTCAGCCTGCCTCCTGCTTGTCATCATGGCTGGCTCCTGACCCAAAGGCCAGAGGACACCACATCTCCAGTCCAGACTCATGGTCCCCTCCCTCCACACTCACCTCTGTCACTTCATCTTGTCGGGAGGAGCAGCCTGACTACATTGCCTTTGGGGACAAAGGTGGACCTTGTTTGGAAATAGCATTTAAGATGGGTGTTGGGCAGGAGAGGGGGTCCTTGGGAGCACTGTGGGCCAGCCCTGCAAGCTGTCATTCCCGCGGGGGTGTGATGGTGAAGCAGCCTTCAGCCCCTGGGATGGGAGGCTGCCAGTAGACTCAGCCCACTCAAGCCATTCATGGGGCCTCTGTTTTTCCTCTACTCTGGGGATAAGGGAACTGTAGAAACCACGTTGAAAAACTTGGCTCTAGAATGTGATCCTGCCCTGGAGAATTTTGGAGGTTACGAGGGAGGCTTCCTAAGGAGGTGGGAGGTCTTGGATTAAGTGAAAAACAGCAGAGCAGGACTTTGATCCCAAACATATACCTCAAACTGAAAGTAACCCGTAAAGAGGGGTGCCTGGGTGGCTCAGTCTGTTAAGCATCTCACTCTGGATCGTGGCTCAGGTCAGGATCTCAGGGTCCAGGGGCAGGGCCCCGAGTCCGCTAAGCGCTCAGCAGGGACTTGGTTTGAGATTCTCTCTCCCTCTTCCCTCCCCCTTCCCCCCACCCCCGCCCTGCTTGCTCATGCTCTGTCTCTCTAAAAAATAAATAAATAGATCTTTAAAAAAAAAAAAATAACCCATGGAGAACTTTTGACTTTTCTGCAAAACCTGTTTCCCCAGTCCTCCCTCCCTCAAGGCGTCCTTGCTTCCTCCGTTCCCCCGCGCTCTGCACGGAGCTGGACAGTAGCTCCGAAAAGCTCCGAGCGCTTCTTGCTGTCTGCACACCGCTCTTCTGTAAGGGACGGGACGTTAATTCCAGGCGTAGGACATAGTGGTTCGACAACTGCTATGCTCGCTGCACCCCCGTCTCCATCCCGGCTGCCTTCTTGACTTGCCCGCAGGATGCCAGCAGCGCCATCTGTGACCTTGCTGCTCCCGCACGTGCCCTCCCACAACCTTTTCCGCAGCAACCAGCCGGAGCGATCTTTCAGTGTAAGTGGGCGCATGCTGTGCCCTGCTTGACCTCCCTCCATGTCTCCCTGTCCCATCTAGGATGACATTTTAGCTCCTCACCGTGGCCCGGAGCACCCAACAGGTCCCCCCAGCGGTGACACTCCGGTCACTGGCTTTTTTTCTCTTCCCTAGGACCTCAGGGGTTTTGCGCTTACACTGCCTGTTTTTCCTGCCCAGGACTCATCCTCCCTGATTTTTTTTTTTTTAATAAACTTTTGTTTTTGTTAAGGCATGTCTCCAGCCAGTGTGGAGCTTGAACTCACGACCCCGAGATCGAGAGTCGCATGCTCCGCCGAAGGAGCCTGCCAGGCGCCCCATAAAATAAACTTTTTTAGAGCAGTTTCAGGTTCACGACAGAACTGAGTGGAGGTTTCCCGTCCGCCACGCCTGCCCTCACGCGCCCAGCCTCCCCCGCTGCCAACATATGTTACAGCAAATCCCCACGACACCGGGGTTCCCGATTCTCACTTGGCTCCTGACCATTCGGCTCTCAGCTCAAATGCCACCTTAGCAGCAGAAGCGCCCCCTCCATCCTGCTCTCGCAGTACCGTGTAATTTGCTTCCTAGCCATCACTCCTGGCTCGTGTGTTTATTTACCGTCTGTGAGAAGAGCAGGCTCTGCTTGGTCCACTGATGCGTCCTCACTGCCCGCCAGGGAGGAACGAATGTGCTCCCTCGCCTCATCCCCAGTGCTGTCCGGCCTCCAGCCTCTCCAAGCAGCTCACCACCCTCCACTCCGAGCTTGACCTCAGAGCACCCGCTTCTGCCAGCCCCACCTGGGCTCCGCAGGAGATCAGCTACGCTATATTCACCAGCCCCGCGTCCCCTCCCCTCCGTGCTGCGCTCCCCAGCTCAGCCCCAGGACCACCCCCACCCCAACACGCACGCATGCACCCAACACTGGGCAACTCTGAGTCTGTTTAATGACAAGGTCACGAGGGACTTGGGGCCGGGTGCATCACGGAGAAGTCTGGGGAGGGAAGGTTGCAAAGCTCCCTGGAAGGTCAGCCCCGGGTTGTCCCCATCAGATGGTGGAGTCGTTGGCGGATGTGACGTCATGCAGCTGGTGGCGGAAGGAGAGTCGGGCTTTGCGGCTGAAGTAGGCTCCAGACCCCGAGGAGGCTATCCCTCCCTCGGCCACGATGGGGGCTATAGGCGGGCTGGGATTTGGATCTGGAGGGGCTGTGGGATCCAGGCCTGAAAGGGGGATTGGAGGAGGGAGAAGGGTGTTGCGGGGCAGCAACCTCCTTCCTTCCCTGCAGGGAGGAGGAAAGAGGCCAGGGCGGTCCCGGGGCAGGGAGAGGGGACGTTGAGAGAGCGGGGCTGGTTTCACCCGCCTGCGACCTATGTGGTCACACAGGGCCCCACACGCAGAAGGGCCCCTGGGCTTGCTGGGATGGTCTGCCATCACTGTCTTGAAGGTGTTAATAATTGTTTTTGCTGGGGGCTTCACGTCCTCCTTTTGCATTGGGCCGTCCTATGGAGAATCCACCTCCCACCCAGGGAAACAAACTATTCCTTTCCCTTCACTGGTTTGAGCGTTTACCTTTCTCCCCAGAGAGACAGCGCCCCCCGTTTTCCTCGGTCTCCCCCCATACCTGCTCCTCTTTCAGTCCCCCGCTGTCTCCGGCACCCACACCATGGGAAGCACCATGCCCCCTTGAGACCCATCTCAACAGTGGAGGAGACCAGGATGCTGGGAATGGCCAGGAGGGCCCCAGGAGGAGGGGTGTGGCTTCCAAGCCCCCCCACTGTGGGCCAAACTACCACTTAGCCTCAGACCGCCTGGTGATTACAGGCGCCAGGGGATGGAGGAGAAGAGGGAGGAGGGAAGAGGTGGACGGGTACCCCATTCAAACACCTATCCTTTTGTGCCCCCTTCACTTGGGGCAATCTCTGGTCTCCTGGGAGAAGCAGGAGGACGCTGGGAGGGGAGGGACGGCGGAGAGACGCGGAGGTGCTGGGACCCACAGACGCAGTGAGAATCCACTGTGGCAAAGCCGGACGACTCGGTGCCAGCCTGGACACTGCCGGGGGCTCGTTTGTATTCCAGAATGAGAATCCAGATTTTAGAGACTAGTCTATTTTTGTAGAACGAGACATTGTGCAGGGCAGGGGAAACGTTCGGTTCTCTCCGAGCAGTCCGGGAGCTCTCATCCCCTGCTCGGAGGATAGTTGTGGGAGACTCGTGATGCTGTCCCAGGTAGATCCCTGGGACAGGGATCTGTCCCAAGAGATCCTTCCACACGTTGCTTTAGTTCATCCCATTCATGTAGCGATCCTTTGAGGCGTTACTGCTGTCCTGCTTTCACAGCCGATGAACTGGAGGCACGGAGATTCGCCCAAGGTCACGCAGGCCGTCAGAGCAGGAGCTCACACCTACCCCCGCCAGGCCGACCCGGCCACTCTGAACCCCATGGGCTGACCTTCGGGCACTGATGCCCTCAGCCAGGCCTGGGGGACCGGAGCCCCCGCGGCAGGGACTCTGGACGCCCCACCCCCGTGGAGCTGTGCGAACGCGATCTTACCCTTCGCTGAGGGTGTGTGGTGCGGCAACGCTTGGCAAACATTGCTGCCTAGCCTGTCAGACTTAGAAATCGGGTTCCTATTTCCAAAACGACCTGATTGAAGTACAAATTTCCATGCACTTGAATACACACATCTGTGTACAGTTCTGTGAGTCCTAACAAGTGTCTACACCCGGGGAATAACCACCCCAATCAAGATATGGGACATTTCCAACACCAACTTCCATTAACCTGCCTTACTGCAACCTCGTCCCCTCCCCGGCCACAGGAGCCCACTGATGTCAGCTCAGTGGGTCTAGATCCGTCTGCCTGTTTCGGAACATTGTATCAACGACTTGAATAGTGTTACCTTCTTGTGTCCGGTCGGCATAATGGTTTTGAAATTCACCCATTTGCAGTTTTACTTGTCTTTTTTGTAGTAACAGTTTATTGATATAAATGACATTATATTTACAGCTGCACAGACATCCCAACTAACTTTATAACATTTTCATGACCCTCAAGAGACCCTGCAGCCCCTGCCAGTCCCCCAGCCCACCCCATTCTCTTCCTTCCCAGCCGGTGGCCACCACTAACCCACCTTCTGTCTCTATGGATTTCATGTAAACGAAATCCTACCCTATGTGGTCCTTTGTGTCTGACCTCTTTCACTCAGCATCGTGTTTTCAAGGTCGTCCCTGTTGTAGCACGTGTTAGGACTTTATTCCTTCTTATGGCTGAGTAGTATTCCGTTGTAGGGACTACACCACATCCCGTGTCCCCATTCACCGACTGACCGACACTGGGCTGTTTCTACGTCTGGGCTATTTGAATACTACTCCTACCGACATTCACGTGCAGGTGTTTGTGCCGACATCTGTTTTCAATTCTCTCGGGTATACTTTTTTCTTTTATTTCTTTAAAGTTTCCTTTATTTATTTGAGAGAGAGAGAGAGAGAGTGCAACCAGGGGAAGGGGAGAGGGAGAGAGAGAATCTCAGGCAGACTCCCCACGGAGCTTGGAGCCCTAGTCCAGGCTCGACCCCACGACCCTGAGATCATGACCTGAGCCGAAACCAAGAGTCGGCTGCCTAACCAACTGAGCCACCCAAGCACCCCTAACTTTCTTTCTTTTAACTGAAGTATAGTTGACACATGATGTCACCTTAGGTTTAGGGGACTGGATGGTGACTGGACAATTCTGCACCTTACGCCATGCTCACAAGTGTAGCTACAGCCCGTCGTCGTACAATGCCAGCACAGTGACACGGACTGTCACCGCCATGCTGGACCTTTCATCCCCATGACTTACTCCTTCCACAACAGGAAGCCTGGGCCTCCCACCCCCTCCACCCATTTTGCCCAACCCCCCACACTCCCTGGCAACCACCAGTCTTGGATTTATGGGTCTGCTCCTGCTTCGTCTGTCCATTCTGCTTTTGAGAGAGAGAGAATGTGGAGGGCAGAGGGAGAGGGAAGGAGAGAATCTTAAGCAGGCTCCACACCCAGCATGGAGCCTGACGCGGGGCTCCATCTCAGGACCCTGAGATCATGATCTGAGCCGAAATCAGGAGTCAGAGGCTTAACCAACGGAGCTACCCAGACATCCCTGTTCATTTTGTTTTTTAGATTCTGCATATAAGTGAAATCACATGATATTTGTCTCTGTCTGACTTATCTCACTTAACATTGTAAGCTTGAGATCCACTCATGTTGTTACATGTGGCAAGATCTCATTTTTCATGGTTGAGTAATATTCCTGTGTGTGTTTATGTGTGTAGTATGTCTTCTTTATCCACTCATCAATCAATGGACATTTAGGTTGTAAATAACGCTGCTATAAACATAGGGGAACGTATATCTTTTCAATTCATATTTTCATTTTCTTTTTTTTTTTTAAAGATTTTTTTTATTTATTTGACAGAGACAGCCAGCGAGAGAGGGAACACAGCAGGGGGAGTGGGAGAGGAAGAAGCAGGCTCCCAGTGGAGGAGCCCAATGTGGGGCTCGATCCCGGAACGCCAGGATCACGCCCTGAGCCGAAGGCAGACGCTTAACGACTGCGCTACCCAGGCGTCCGCAATTCATGTTTTCATTTTCTAAGGGTAAATAACATGCAATGAAATTACTGGATCGGGTGGTACTTTTACTTTCAATTTCTTGAGGACCCTCCATACTCTCTTCCACGGTGGCTGCACCAGTTTGCATTCCCACCAACAGGGCACGGGGGTTCCTTTTTCTCCACATCCTCACCAACCCTTGTTATTTCTTATCTTTTTTGTATGAGCCATTCTGACGGGTGTGAGGTGGTCTCTCGCTGTGGTTTTGATTTATTTCCCCGATGATGAGTGATGGTGAGCGTCTATCTTTTCATGTGTCTCTTGGCCATTTGTATGTCTTCTTTGGGAAAATGTCTGTTCAGGTCTTCTGCCCATGTTTGAATCAGATTGTGTTTTTTGGTATTGAGTTGTATAAGGTTTTTTTGGTTTTTGATTTTTCCTTAAGCAGTCTCCATGCCCAGCCCAAGACCCCGAGATCAAGACCTGAGCTGAAATCAAGACTCAGACACTTCACCGACTGAGCCCCCCAGGTGCCCCATAGAAGTTCTTCATAGATTTTGGATACTAACCCTTTCCTGGATCTATCATTGGCTCTATCTGGATCTATCTTCTATTCAGTAGGTTGTCTTTTAGTTTTGCTGTTTCCTTTGCTACACAAAAGCTTTTTATTTTGAGGAAGTCCCAATAGTTTATTTTTGCTTTTGTTTCCCTTGCCTCTGGAGATGCATCTAGAAAGAAGTTGCTAGAGCTGATGTCAGAGACCTTACCTCCTGTGCTCTCTTAGGCAGTAAGGTCTCTGATTTCAGGCCTCACATTTAGGTCCTTCATCCAGTTTGAGTTTATTTTTGTGCCTGGTATGAGAAAGTGGTCCAGTTGCATTCTTCTGCATGGAGCTGTCCAGTTTTCCCAGCACCATTCATCGAAGAGACTGTCTTTTTCCCACTGGATATTCTTGCCTTCTTTGTCTTGGATTAGCCGACCATACAGGTGTGGGTTTATTTCTGGGTTCTCTATCCTGTTCCACTGATCTATATGTCTATTTTTGTGCCAGTGCCATACTGTTTTGATTATAGAGCACTCAATGCTTAACATTTTGAGGAACGCTCTTCCAAGGTGGCCGCACCATTTTACACCACCGAGTAACAGTATATTACCACAAATTAATCAACATAAGAAACCTCTTCTCTTTAAAAAGCACCATTATTTTAAGCACACAAACCCCATTCAGTGAAAAAGGGTTAGTGATACAAGTATCTGATGAAGGATTTACATCCTAAATATAGGGGCCTCTGGCTGGCTGGGTTGGTAGAGCCTGCCACTCTGGATGGCAGGATCCTGAGTTCAAGCCCCATGTTGGGCGTGGAGCCCACCTAAAAAAATAAGAAAATAAAGTAAAAATACAAAATACATCAAGAACTCGTAATTCAGTAAGACAACATATTTTTTTTAAAAATTAGCAACAGATTGGGGCGCCTGGGTGGCTCAGTCGTTGAGCGTCTGCCTTCCGCTCAGGGCGTGATCCGCGGCGTTGTGGAATCGAGCCCCACATCAGGCTCCTCCGCGGGAGCCTGCTTCTTCCTCTCCCACTCCCCCTGCTTGTGTTCCCTCTCTCGCTGGCTGTCTCTATCTCTGCCAAATGAATATATAAAATCTTTTTTAAAAAAATTAGCAACAGACTAGAACAGACACTTTGCAAAAGAAGATCTACCAAAGGACCGATAAGCACATGAAACACAGTCAACATGAAGCATCAGAGAAATGCAGACGCCACTACAGTGATTACTACTTAGCTCTTTAGAAAGGCCAACACTAAAACGATTGACAGCTCCCATGCGGGCCGTGCTGTGGGACAGTATGAAATAACATCCCTTGATTTTGGCGATGCAGAACGGAACAACCATTTTGGAAACCAGTCTGGCCGTGTCTTGGAAAGTTAAAATACACTTCTTCCACGACCCACTCCACTCCTAGCTATTTACCCAAGAGCAAGGAAAACGCAAATGCACCGTAAGACTTAGGCAGGAATGTTTACGGGAGCTCCGTCGCAACAGACGAGAAACAACCCAGATGTCCCTCAAAAGGAGAGATAAGGACGTCTGCATTTAAAAAGGAGGGCATATTTTGTCATTTAGAACTTGAGCGCTTCCAGTCTCCCCCCGCTTGATTGTCAGTCCCGGGGGAGCGGGGTGCTCGCTCCCGGTGGTTCGCGCAGAGTCCGGCCCGGGGCCAGGGCGCGGGAGACTGCGCGCAGGGGCAAGCACGCCGGCGGGTGCACACTCCCGGGCCCGGGGCCGCCGGCCCTCCCGCCCCCCGGCAGCCCTTGCCCGCCCCCGCCGGCTGCGCCAGACGGGAGGGGGCCGGCTGCGGCCCCGCGGGGGACAACGCGCGCTCTGACAGACGGCGCGGGGCGCGCAGGCGGCGGGGCGGGCCCGGGGCGGCGGGGGCGGGCCGGGGCCGACGGGGCGGGCGGGGAGGTGAGGCCGGGCGGCCCGCCCCCGGGGGCCGGCCCTGAGCGCCCGCCCCGCCCCGCCCCGGCCGCGCGGGTGTGGGCCCGGCTCGCTGCGCCGCTCCCTCCGCTGGCGGACCCGCGCGGGCGCCGGCTCGGGCTGCGGGTGAGGGGCCGGGGCGGGGCGCGGCGGAGAGCCCGGGCCCGGCGGGGAGGAGGCGGGGGCTGGCGCTTGGGGCCAGCGGGGCTGCGGGCTCCACTGCACGCCGAGATTTCGGGCTTTCCCTCCCGGGCGGGGCGCGCGCACTTCCTCATTCCCGCGGGACCCCCTCTCGCGGCCGGCCCGGCCGGGCCTGAGCCCCGGGGCACCCCCTTGGCCCGGCTTCTGCTCCGCCCTGGTTTGGGGTCCCCGCGGGCCTGGCGGGAGTTCCTGGGCGCGCCGGCTCCGGGCCGGGAGGCGGGGCTGAGGGATTCTGGATGCGGGACCCGGGTACCGGATGGAGGTCAGAGGCGGGTCGGCGGGGCGTTGCAGACTGGCGGAGAAGAGGGGCTCCCATGGGAGGTGGAGGACCGTGGGGGCGGGTGCTGCAGGCTGATCACCTCCCTGAGGCCTCCCCATGCTCCCAGGATGGCGGCGACCCCCGAGAGCCTCTTCCCCTCTGGGGGCGACCTGGACTCCAGCCAGCTGCACATGGAGCCCGACGAGTTGGACACTCTGAGGGAGGGAGAGGACCCAGGTGCGCAGGGAGCTCGGCCCTCGGGGAGGAGAGGGGCGGAGAGCTCCGGGGTCCACACTCTAACACTTTCTCTCCTCCTAGCTGACCGGATGCACCCTTTTCTGGCCATCTACGACCTGCAGCCTCTGAAAATGCACCCGTTGGTGTTCGCCCCTGGGGTCCCGGTCACGGCCCAAGTGGTGGGCACTGAGAGATACACCAGCGGATCCAAGGTGGCCGGGCGGGCTCTGGGGAGCTGGGCGGAGGGAGGGCTGCGCCCCAGCGAGGGGACAGCCACTCAGCCCCTCGCTCCCCCAGGTGGGAACGTGCACCTTGTATTCTGTCCGCTTGACACATGGCGCCTTTACCTGGACCACCAAGAAGAAGTTCCGTCATTTCCAGGAGCTGCACCGGGACCTCCTGAGACACAAAGTCTTGATGAGTCTGCTTCCCCTGGCGCGGTAAGGGGACCCGTCTGCTTCCCGTCAAGGGCACGCGCTCCCACCCTGGGGCCGCATGGGCTGCCCCTGCCCCAGCCCCCCAGGCCACACCTTCTCCTGTCCCAGCTACTTTCCTGCCCCAGCTCTGGCCACGGGCCCCCCTCCCCTGACCCCGGTTACCAGGAAACCTTCCCAGCCCAGCTCTCCCTGTCCGTGGTTCTGTGCCAATAGCTCAGCCGGGCTGGATGCCCAAAATGCCCTTGGCAGCCTCCCTCCTTTTCTTGTCTCTGTTCTCAGGATAGGGGGCCTTCTGCCAGTCTCCAGGCCTCCCCCAGGATCCCATCTCTAGTGCCACAGGAATGCAGGCTCTCTGCTTCCCGGCTCTTTCTTGACCCTCCGCCCCCATCTCTTCCACAGCTTTGGTGTGGCCCACCCTCCAGACGGAGAGGCAGCCAACCGAGAGATACCCTCTCTGCCACGAGCGGGTCCTGAGGGCTCCAGCAGACATGCGTCCAGCAAACAGGTGCAACCAGACGCCAGGTCCCCTGGGAAGGCATCTGGTGTGCAAATGGCTCTGGTCCCATCTGTCTCTGTCTCTCATCCCTGCTTCAGAAGTACCTGGAGAATTACCTCAACCGCCTCCTGACCATGTCTTTCTACCGCAACTACCACGCCATGGTAAGGCCCCAGGGGCTGGACGCTTGTGCCGTTTAGGTGGACCTGTATCATCAGACCCCCAGATGGCGGAGGACCCGGGTCCGCAGGGTCCCAGGAGCTGAAAGCCCGAGTCTCTCCTCTGAGCCCTTGTCTTCCTCTGCAGACAGAATTCCTGGAAGTCAGTCGGCTGTCCTTTATCCCCGACCTTGGCTCCAAGGGACTGTGAGTGTCCGACACCCCTCACCCAGCTGCCCCGCAAACCTGTGGATCTCTCCCTGCTGGTGGATGGGGAAAGAATTGCAGGGAGAGGGCAGGCACTGGTGGTGGTGGGGGGGGCTCTGGATTCCTTTTGGGGCATCTCCTACTGGATTTTCCCCACAGGGAGGGAGTGATCCGGAAGCGTTCGGGCGGCCACCATGTTCCTGGCCTCACGTGCTGTGGCCGAGACCAAGTTTGTTACCGCTGGTCCAAGAGGTGGGTCCGGCCGTGGAGCTGCTGGGCCGTGGGGGGTGGGGGGGTGAAGAAGGAGATCGCGAGGGCAGGGAGGAATGGACGGAGCCCTTCCGCTCCAGGTGGCTGGTGGTGAAGGACTCCTTCCTGCTGTACATGTGCCTGGAGACGGGCGCCATCTCCTTTGTTCAGCTCTTCGACCCCGGCTTCGAGGTGCAGGTGGGGAAAAGGAGCACAGAGGCACGCTACGGGGTCAGGATAGACACCTCCCACAGGTAAGGCCTCCTGGTGTGGACGGACACCGGGGAGCAGGTGGAAGGAGAGGAAGGATTTCCACCCCCTGGAGCTGGCCTTGACTTGGAACCAGGGAACTGGTCTGGCCACATGCCTGGGAGTGCTCTTAGCCGGAGAGGGGTTTGAGTAGAAGCCTCAGAGAGCGAGTGACTCCTGATACAAAAGAAAAGGCCCTCCATCCATTCATCCATCCATTCATTTGACAAACCCGAGTGCCTGGTGCCCCTGTTGGGTGCCGGCCACCCAGCTGTGCACAGGGCAGAGTCATGCCTTGTTGGGTGGAGTCGGGAACGAGGGGACGATGGCAGGAAGTGCGGGAAAGAAGGAACAGCCTAGAGGGGAGGTGTCCGGGCAAGGCCGGGGCATGAAGGGTGAGGGCTGAGGTCCCGCCCCGTTCTTCCTGCTCAGGTCCCTGATTCTCAAGTGCGGCAGCTACCGGCAGGCACGGTGGTGGGGCCAGGAGATCACCGAGCTGGCCCAGGGCCCGGGCAGAGACTTCATTCAGCTGCACCGGCATGACAGCTATGCCCCGCCCCGGCCGGGGACCTTGGCCCGGTGGTGAGACCCTGACGTCCCTCCGGAGCTTGTCTGTGGGCTTCCGGACCCACTCGGTGTTTTCTGAGTCCTTGATCCTCTGAGTACCCTCCCCCTTTGGTCTCCTTGACCATCTGACCTCTAACCACACTGATACCTAATATCCCTCTGACCTCTCTGACCCCTCCCACTCCCTAATCTCCTCTGACCCTGACCTCTCTGACCTCCTGCAACCTTTTTACCTGCCCTTTACCCATGCTCTCTCTCTGCCTTAGGATTTCTTCAAAACTCTCTGATTCATTCATTCATTCATTCATTCATTCAGTAAACATTTTCTTAGCACCTACTGTGTGCCAGGCCCAGTTGCAGGAGGAATAGGACAGCTCCGTAGCTGATTCGGTCCACAGAACAATGGCAAGTTGCCGTGATTCGGTCCACGGAACAATGGCAAGTTGCCGTTCTGCAGGGAGATATGGGGTGCGGAGCACAGAGGGGGAGGCGCTGCCCCGGCGTGGGGATGTCAGGACAGGCTTGCAGGAGGCAGCAGCCTGCGCAGGGCCCAGAAGCCGGGAGTACTTGGCATGTTTTTGAGCGGCCAGGACGGACCCTTGCAGCGGGGGAGGGGTGGGGGGAGGGGAGGAAGAGTTGTGGCCAGAGAAGAGGCTGGGGGGGCTGCAGGGGCTGGCTGTGCTCCCCATGCTGAGTGGAGGCAGCTGGACTCCATCACAGGCAGGAGGGAGTCGGCGAAGCATTGTTTTCTTGGGGGTGCTTGGACATTTTTTTTTTTTTTTTAAGATTTTATTTATTTATTTGACAGAGATAGAGACAGCCAGCGAGAGAGGGAACACAAGCAGGGGGAGTGGGAGAGGAAGAAGCAGGCTCATAGTGGAGGAGCCTGATGTGGGGCTCGATCCCATAACGATCCCATAACGCCGGGATCACGCCCTGAGCTGAAGGCAGACGCTTAACCGCTGTGCCACCCAGGCGCCCCTGGACATTTGTTTTTTTAACAGCACAGCTAACAGCTGATAGTTGCCTAGTAGTGACTGTGTGCCGGGACCTGTCTTGAGTGTTTTCCGTGTCTTATTAGGTCCTCACGCGAACCCGGTGAGGCGGGTACTGTTGGCGCCATTCTACAGATGGGAACACTGAGGCGAGGATAGGTTGAGGAACCTGCCTAAGGTCACATAGCTTGTAAACAGCGGAACCCGGATTCAAAACCGGGCAGTCTGGCCCAAGACCCCGCTCTTCACCTTCACATTAGACTGTTTGTTATTAGAAAGGCAAACAAGGGGTGCCTGGCTGGCTCAGTGGGTGGAGTGTGCGACTCTCGATCTCACAGTCGTGAGTTCGAGCCCCACGTTGGCGTAGAGATTGCTTCAAAAGAGAAAATCTTTTTTTTTTTTAAGATTTTATTTATTCTTCAGAGATAGACACAGCCAGCGAGAGAGGGAACACAAGCAGGGGGAGTGGGAGAGGAAGAAGCAGGCTCATAGCGGAGGAGCCTGATGTGGGGCTCGATCCCAGAATGCTGGGATCACGCCCTGAGCCGAAGGCAGACGCTTAACCGCTGTGCCACCCAGGCGCCCCTCAAAAGAGAAAATCTTAAAAAAAAAATACATAACTGAAATAAAAAGTCAAACAACACGGAAGCATACTAAATAAAGCATTATGTTCCCATTCATTGCACAGCCCTTCGTCCTCAGCCCTACATCTCTCTACCCGCCCCAACAACCCATTTCTCTCCCCAGAAGTAACCCTCACAATAGTTTCATACTTACCTTCTCCGCTCTTTTCCTACATACTTTCGTAGGCTTATACACGTGTGTTACTGTTTGTTTCAATGTATATGAGATCATGCAGTCGCTTTTGTGGCTTGCTTTTTCTTCACTTAATTTGTGTGCTAGGGATTAGGCATTTAGCGTATTTCTCTATTTTATTTTTAAGATTTTTTATTTACTTTTTATTTGAGAGACAGCAAGCACGAGTGGGGAAGGGGCAGAGGCAGAGGGAGAAGCAGGCTCCCTGCTGAGCAGGGAGCTCAAAACGGGGCTCGATCCCAGGACCTCAGGATCAGGACCTGAGCCAAAGGCAGACGCTTAACTGACTGAGCCACCCAGACACCCCGGTTATTTCTCATTTTAAACAGTGCTGCAGTGAACACAGTCTTTGTCTAAGCATTTAATAGGATGTGTTCCTAGAAATAGAAGGACTGTGTGCATTTAATGGTATTAAAGAGTATGTGTGTCTGTTACTCTGATAGATACTGCCAAACTGTCCTCTAAAAAGGCTATAACCAATGTGTATTCCCACAGTCTATGAGAATGCTCACTTCCCCACATGCTAATAGTGAAAGTTAGCGGTGATCTTTATTTCTGCTAATCTCGTGGAGTGAAGACATGTTATTTCATTTTAATATCCATTTCCTTCTTCACTGGTGAGATTGAACATCTTTTCCTATGGCTGACCATTTAAATTTCCTCTGTGAACTGTCAGTTCTTACGCTTTGCTCACTTCTCAGTATGCTTGTATGTCTTTTTCTTATTGATTTGTTGGAACTCTTTATATGTGATGTATTAATCCTTCCACTCGTTAGTCATCCTCTTTCGGTTATTGTGTCTTTTGTAATTTTTTATTTTACTTAGCTTATACTGGCAAATTTGTCCCGCTTTGATACATCTGATAATACCATCTGATTGCTCCGATCACTTGATCTTTGACTGACCCTGCTGTCACCTCTGATCTATGACTGTCCTCCGGTCTTCACTCTCCAGAGCTTTCTGCCTTCTGACTCCCCTGACCTCCTTGGCTTGGCCTCCCCCCAGGTTTGTGAATGGGGCAGGTTACTTTGCTGCTGTGGCAGATGCCATCCTACGAGCACAAGAGGAGATTTTCATCACAGATTGGTGGTGAGTAAGGGAAAAGCTCAAACAGGAAGGGGCAGGGTAGGGCCTGCAGCGGATCAGCTTACCGGCCAGCAGAGGGAGGGACCGGGGAGGAGTGGCTGGCTGCTGGAGCTTAGCTTGCCTCTTACCTCCTGCTCCGAATCCCAGGTTGAGTCCTGAGATTTACCTGAAGCGTCCGGCCCATTCAGATGACTGGAGACTGGACATTATGCTTAAGAAGAAGGCGGTGAGGAGAGCGGTCAGGCTGCAGGGGCGGCGCGTGGGGGTGGCCTGTGGGGGGAGGTTGGTTAGAAGGGACTGCAGTGTGGGGGAAGGTAGGGAATCTGAGGCTTCCCTCTTCATGCCCCTCCTGTACCTGGTGCAGACTTCTCTCCCAGTACCCGCTACACTTTGTTGTCTTACCTGGGGGTGTATGTGTCTCGTCCTTCTCGCTGGACTCATATCGCTAGTTTCAGGACAAGGCTCGGTGCCTGCCATGTGGGGGGCATCTGTAGATGTTAATGGACGGACAGACGGATCATGTGCGAGTGGGGGCCAGTGGACGGATGGATGATGGGAAGGGGGACAGGTGGAAGGGTAGGAGGTCGGAAGAGGGGTCAGTGGGGAGGTGGGCGGATGTATGATGGATGGTACCTAAGGGGGTGAGTAAATGGTTGGGAAGATGGGTGGGTAGACACTGATCGGCAGGTGAGGAGCCGTGTGGCTGGAAGAGCAGGTGAACAGGGAGCTTGCCCGTTGCTAAGTCGGCTGCCAGCATCAAAGCAGGGCGTGAGCGTGCAGGCCCTCCAGGTTGAGTGGAGGCTCATACAGGACCCCCGAGCATGGGGAAGGGCCTGGGAGGGTGGAAAGGGGCCATCGTGAGAGAGGCATAAGGATCTGATCCCCCCACTCACCGCCAGGAGGAGGGTGTCCGCGTGTCCGTCCTGCTGTTTAAGGAAGTGGAGTTGGCCTTGGGCATTAACAGCGGCTATAGCAAGAGGGCGTTGATGCTGCTGCACCCCAACATTAAGGTGACTCTCGGGCAGCAGAGACCCCCCCACGAACGACGGCCCTGCCCCCTAGGCTCCCCCATCCCCTCAACCCTCCTTGCCTTCTCATCCTCCCACCTCCTGCCCTCCCTCCCAATGCTTCCTGTCTTCCCTCACCTAAGCCCCCCCTCATGAACCCCCCACACCTGCCGCAGGTAATGCGCCACCCCGACCAGGTGACCCTGTGGGCCCATCATGAGAAGCTCCTGGTCGTGGACCAAGTGGTGGCCTTCATGGGGGGGCTGGACCTCGCCTATGGCCGCTGGGATGACCTACACTACCGCCTGACTGACCTCGGGGACCCCTCTGGACCAGCGGCCTCTCAGGTAATCCCCCAAGGCCTTCCTGAGCTCCCCGAAACACACCTCCATGCCCGTCGTTCCAGGCGCTGCCCACATAAGGGTTCCTCTTTCCGGGGCTCCAGGAAAGTACTTGGAAGTAGACCAAGTCCGTTCCCCACCCGCACGACCCCTCCCCACTCCTCTGGGGTAGTGAGTACTGCCGACGGGGAGGGCCGGGTCAAACTCTCTCTGTCTCACTCTTACTCTGTGTCTCTCTGTCTCTGTCTCTGTCTCAGTCTTTCAGTGCTCCTCTCTTCTCTTTGGCCCTGGCTCTGTATGGCCCCCGTGACCTCTCCTTGCCCCTGGCTTGGGTGTGTTCCCCTACAGCCTGCCCCGCTGGGCCCCGACTCTCCAGGCCACCCAGACCTCTCCCAGAACCAACTCTTCTGGCTGGGCAAGGACTACAGCAATCTTATCGCTAAGGACTGGGTGCAGCTGGACCGGCCTTTTGAGGGTGAGGGTCCCCTCCTCCAAAGCCCCCAAGAGCGGAGAGTAGGGGCAGGCATCTGGGTCGAGGCAGGGGCTGTGAACGGGATGAGCCGGGTCAAGGATAACGCGGCCTTCCCTCTGGTCGGCTCCTCGTCCTCCTTGCCCCAAGTGTCCCCAGGAGACCATCCCTGACCTCGCCCCTGATTCTCCCGGGCCCCCTAGATTTCATTGACAGGGAGACCACACCCCGGATGCCATGGCGGGACGTTGGGGTGGCCGTGCACGGTCTGCCCGCCCGGGACCTGGCCCGACATTTCATCCAGCGCTGGAACTTCACCAAGGTGCTCACTCCGTCCTGGGGGGACTGGGGGTGGGAAGGAGTCACCTCCCACTGACTGCGATCCCTCCACCTCAGACGACCAAGGCCAAGTACAAGATACCCATGTACCCCTACCTGTTGCCCAAATCCACCAGCACGGCAGACCAGCTCCCCTTCACACTCCCGGGGGGGCAGTGTGCCACCGTACAGGTGAGGCTCCCGGGTTCAACCTGTCCTCACCCCTCCCTCCCTTCAGCCCACTCCTGGGGACCTGATTGCCCCCCAGACCCCTCTCCTGCGGTCAGGAGCCACATCATATTCGCTGTCCCCCCCAGGTGTTGCGGTCAGTGGACCGCTGGTCCGCAGGGACTTTGGAGAATTCCATCCTCAATGCCTACTTGCACACAATCAGGGAGAGCCGGCACTTCCTGTACATCGAGGTCTGACGGGGGGTGGGGGTGGGGCAGAGAAGGGAGGGGGCGCCCGAGGGGAGGGACTGAGGATAGCAGTGGGATCGGTCCTGAGAGGTGTGCAAGCCTGGGGCCCTGGGCCTGGAGCGTGGGGGTGGGGCTAGCGCGGAGCGGAGGGCATGCGGTCAGGCTGATGCCGGTCTTCGGTCCCTGCCCCAGAATCAGTTCTTCATTAGCTGCTCAGATGGGCGGACCGTTCTCAACAAGGTGGGCGATGAGATTGTGGACAGAATCCTGAAGGCCCACAAGTAAGGTGGACTGGCGGGAGGATGGGTTTGTGGGCGTGGTTTAAGCCCTGGAGGGGCCGGGCTTGGGGGAGTCCCCGCCTCTGACGCCCGCGCCCTTCCCCAGACAGGGGCAGTGCTTCCGAGTCTACGTGCTTTTGCCCCTGCTGCCCGGTTTTGAGGGTGACATCACTACAGGTGGTGGGAATTCCATCCAGGCCATTCTGCACTTCACCTACAGGTGACCCCCCATGGCCATCCATCGGTGCCCCTGTCCTGACGCTGTCCCGATCCCTTCCTGCTGGACTTTTGAGGTCCACCTTTCTCCTGACATCCCCCACCCCCCTCCCCCAGCCTCCACCTCTCTCACCCACTCTTTTCCCTCAGGACCCTGTGCCGCGGGGAATATTCAATCCTACATCGCCTCAAAGCAGCCAGTGAGTGCTGGGGGTGGGGGTGGGGGGTGGGGGGGTTGGTTCAAGCCCTGGACCCCTGGGCAGGGGACCCTAACATTCTTGCATGGTTCTGGGGCTACTGCTCTGAGACCACAGGTGGTCTTCCACTGCAGGGAGAAGCTTAGACTAGGCTCTAGACCTTTTGAAATGGGGAGGGAGCCGGGAGAGGGCTCCATCTGCACGTGAGGGCGCCTGTCACCTCACTCCCCCATCTTTCTTACAGTGGGGACAGCGTGGCGGGACTATATATCCATCTGTGGGCTTCGCACTCACGGAGAGCTGGGTGGGCACCCGGTCTCAGAGCTCATCTATATTCACAGCAAGATGCTCATCGCGGATGACCGGACAGTCATCATCGGTCAGTCCTGCATCAGGACCCCTGGCAGCGAGAGGGAGGGTGGGGAGAGGGGGAGCCGGGCCCAGCGGGGGTGGGGGGGTGATGGAGACTGGCTGGTCCTCTGGTGGAGGGTCCCCTCGGGGCTCAGGCTCACAAAGCGTGTCCTGCACCCGTGTCAGGCTCCGCCAACATCAATGACCGCAGCTTGCTGGGCAAGCGGGACAGTGAGCTGGCCGTGCTGATCGAGGACACGGAGATGGAGCCATCCCTCATGGACGGCCGGGAATATCAGGCGGGCAGGTTCGCCTTGAGTTTGCGGAAGCATTGCTTCAGGTAGAGCCGGGATGGGGTGCTGCGGGGGAGATGGGAGTCGGGAGGGGGCTGGGCTGCCTTCTGAGCAGATGTGAGGATGGCTTACAGGTAGTCCTGGAGTCCCCAGTCTGGCTTAGGGTACCAGCAAAGGAGGGCTATCAAAAAAATGAGAAACAAGTATTCTAAAAATATACATATTTTTAAAGATTTTATTTATTTATTTATTTGACAGAGAGACAGCCAGCGAGAGAGAGGGAACACAAGCAGGGGGAGTGGGAGAGGAAGAAGCAGGCTCCCCACTGAGCAGGGAGTCCATGCGGGGCTTGCTCCCAGGACTCTGGGATCACGCCCTGAGCCCAAGGCAGACGCTCAACCGACTGAGCCACCCAGGTGTCCTGGGTTTTCCAAGGATCTTATTCTGGTCTTGTGGGGACCCTTTTGTCCCGTAGTGTGATTCTTGGGGCAGATGCCCGGACAGACCTGGATCTCCGAGACCCTGTCTGTGATGACTTCTTCCAGCTGTGGCAAGACACAGCTGAGAACAACGCCAACATCTATGAGCAGGTGGGCACCGAGGACAAATCCATGGATTGTCCTGTTCAGGGTAGGATGGAGAGAGCCCCCGCCACCGAGCCATTCTCAGAAGGGAGATGAGGGTACAGGGGCATATCACGGATTCAGTGGCTCGGGGTCATTGTGGGGGGATATGGTGTGGGGACTGGGGGTGCCTGGCCCAGGTGGGGTTTTGGACTCTTGGCAGAGTCTCTCCAAGCCTTACTGCTTCTGTGCCCCCCGCCCACAGATCTTCCGCTGCCTGCCATCCAATGCCACACGCTCCCTGCGGGCGCTCCGGGAGTACGTGGCCGTGGAGCCCCTGGCCATGGTCAGCCCCCCTCTGGCCAGGTCTGAGCTCACCCAGGTCCAGGGCCACCTGGTCCACTTTCCCCTCAAGTTCCTGGAGGATGAGTCTTTGCTGCCCCCCCTGGGGAGCAAGGAAGGCGTGATGCCCCTCGAAGTGTGGACATAGCGGCAGCTGCAGGCCGGGACAGCTTACCAGCCGCCGGGCCCCACCGAGGCTGGCTCCCTGCCCCCAGCCCTAAGGACGGGGGGCAGTGCCCTCTGAAACCCAGGGCAGGCAGGCAGGCAGGCAGGCCTGAAGGGGACTAGAGAAGTCACAGCAGTGGAGCCTCCCTTGAGAAGCGGCCGGAAGAAGACGCTCCCGACCCTGGGCTGGGGAGGCAGGAGAGAGTCCTGGAGAAGTTCCTCCTCCCTGCTGGCCAGTTGAAACCACTGTTCTGGAGGAGAAACAAACCTCCAGCCCGAAAGCCTGGGGAAGCCTGTCCCTGCAGGAGAGGCCGGCTCTGTCCTGGGCCTTCCCATCTCTCCCTTCCTCCTCTTGCCCTTGAACCCGTCCCCCCACGGCCTCTCCTGGCTCATTACTGCCGAGATGGAGGGAAGGATGAAGCCTGTCCTGGCTTCAGCCCCCACGGTGGGGAGGGTGGGGCGGGGCGCACACTAACTCCCTCCCCCTGCCTATACACAGACACTAGCTCTATATCCGTTCAATAAGCATTTCATAAATAAAGGCATAGAAGAGGTCCCTGCCTCTTCCTTGGCCAAACCAAGAACCGAGAGCGTGCCTCTCCCCTCCCACCCACGTTAGCACTGGGCCCCTGGGCCTTCTCGCCACCCAACTCCTGTCTCCTTTTTGCGGCTTCGTCTCCATTGTACTAGTCTGTAGTTTCAGAGCTCGGCCACCCAGCTGCGGGGAAGAGGGGGCTTCACAGTGCACCTGGCTGGCAGGAAGGGCAGGGCCAAGCCAGGACACCTGGAGAGCCGGGATGCTGGTGGTTCCCTGCGCAGGAGGGAACGGAGGGGCTGCCTTTGGTCCTCGAGTGACAGCAGGGGATGAGGCTCCGGGAAGCCCCTTTGGGAATGGTTAAAGGCATAGGCTTGAGGCCAGGAAGAACTGGGCCCAAATCCTGAGCTTGTCATGGCCGAGGTGACCCTGTCAAGTCCTACCACTTCTCTGGGCCTCAGGGGTCCCAACTGGGAAATGGGAACAATACATACCTGGCTTGCTGTGAAGATGCACTCACCTACCCTGCAGACGCGAGCAGGCGCTCAGTAGCCATTTGCGGTGGGGGGGCTAGCCTATCGCAGTGCAGGTATGGGCCATTTCCATGACTTCCCAAAGTTCTGCGGGGACCCAGTGCAGACGCGACCCGGAGACTCTGCGGGTCCATTGCAGACCCACCGCAGGGAGGCCAACGTGGCGGCAAAGTGAGCCACGTGACTTTGTTGGCTTCCCGGGGCTTGTCCTGTTCTTCGGCTCTCCTTCCATGCACTAGGAAGCTGTTTTCTGTTGGGTAAACATTGTCGTGCCCATTATGTCGCATGGCTCTGTATTAGGCATACAGGGGCGCCTGGGTGGCTCAGTCGGTTCAGCTTGACTTGATTTCGGCTCAGGTCATGATCTCTGGGTCGGGAGATGGAGCTCCGGGCGGGGTTCCACGTTCAGCACGGTGTCTGTTGGACATTCTCTCTGTCTTTCTCTCTCTCCCTCAGCCCCTCCCCCCATTTGCACTCTCTCTCTAAAATAAATTTGAAAAATTTTAAAGATTTTTTTTATTTATTTGACAGAGAGTGAGAGAGAGCACAAGCAGGGGAGCTGCAGGCAGAGGGAGAAGCAGACTCCCCGCCGAGCCGGGAGCAGATGCGGGACTCGATCCCACGACCCTGAGACCATGACCTGAGCCAAAGGCAGATGCTTCACCGACTGAGCCACCCAGGTGCCCCAAAATAAATCAAATCTTTAAAAAATAAAAGCAGGGGCGCCTGGGTGGCACAGCGGTTAGGCGTCTGCCTTCGGCTCAGGGTGTGATCCTGGCGTTATGGGATCGAGCCCCACATCAGGCTCCTCTGCTATGAGCCTGCTTCTTCCTCTCCCACTCCCACTGCTTGTGCTCCCTCTCTCGCTGGCTGTCTCTATGTCTATCGAATAAATAAATAAAATCTTTAAATAAAAAAAAATACGACAGAACGAGGTATGCCTGTAAATGGTAGGGTCTAGAAGAGAGTGTAGCACACACCGGATTGAAGAGGGTGACCTCCCAGGGCAGGCGGAGAGAAGGGGATAACGGAGGGGTATACACAGAGAGCTCTTCACCTGAATTAGTTCCATTTATGTAAGCGGAGTGCGGGGTAAATAAACTTGTATTTCATATATATATTCATTTCTTTTTGTGTATCTGAACTATTTTGCAATTAGGAAGAAGTTCAGTGCAGGTCCGGGCTTTTGCCTATCAGTCCTCAGCCTCGCTCCCCAGCCTGAGAATTGACCACAGGAGCAGGGGGAAGCAGAGGGGAGCAGAGGGAGGAATTTAGGAAGACTTCCTGGAAGAGGGGTGTGTGGGTGGATGACAATGGGGAGAAGGGGGATGCTGTTGCCCTGCTCCCGTCCTTTGAGCCCAGCCCTCCCTTCCTCTGAAGCAGTCACTTGCACTCAAGAAATCCCCCCTCTCACATACAGCGGTCCCCTGGTACTAATTGGCATCCTGCTAATTAGCCTCATTGTCAGCGGTAAGTGCCTCTTTCCTGAGGGGACCGTTACCTCATTAACCGAAGGAGGGGGGTAGTGGAGAGAGCAGCCCTCCTCCTGCTGAGGTGGGCTGGAGCTGGGTGGGCTTCTGCTCACACTATCTGTTGGTCTATCTGCAACCCCCGCCCCCACATACACACAATTAATCCTGGAATTTCTTGAATGGAAGGCAGCACAGTGCAGGGAAAAGCAGTGGGCTTGGAACAGGAGAGGTGACTCGAGACCCAGGAAGAAGAGAATGAATCCAGACTCCCGAGGTGTGTGGGAGGCCCCGAGGGCACTGGGGCCTGTGGGAGAGGTTCCTCTGTCCCCAAGGGGGTCCTACAATTTGTCTTATTTTTAATATTTTAACTTTCCTTGGGGCACCTGGATGGCTCAGTCAGTTAAGCATCCGACTCAATTTTGGCTCAGGTCATGATCCCAGGGTCTTGGGATGGAGTCCTGTGTCAGGCTCCTTGCTCAGTGGGGAGCCTGCTTCTCCCTCTCCCTCTGCCCCTCTCCCCCACAAGAATACATTTAAAAAATATATCTTCATTTTCTTTGATGCCCGATCCAGGACTTTCTCTACTACACCGTCTGTAAATTTTTATTACGGACAATTCCATATATACACACCTAATAGACGACATGAACGCTCATGCCTCCAAGTGTCCATACTCCAGCCTCAGTAATTACGAGCACGAGGTCAGTCTTGTTTCTTGGCACTTCCCACCCTCCAGGCTGCACTGCCGCTTGAGTTCGCGTGGCCAGCCTATCCCTGCCATCTTCATCTGCTCACTCATTGATTCAGTGTCTCTCTTTTTTAAAGATTTTATTTATTTATTTGGGAGAGAGAGAAAGGGAGAGCATGTGCACAAGCAGTGGGAGCAGCAGAGGGAGAGGGACAAGCAGGCTCCCCGCTGAGCAGGGAGCCCGATGTGGGGCTCAATCCCAGGACCCCGGGATCATGACCTGAGCCGAAGGCAGATGCTTAACCGACTGAGCCACCCAGGCGTCCCTTAGTATCTCTTTAGTAAACACTGCCTATGAGTCAGGCATAAGCAAATGTATTGAGGACCTAGTATATGCCAAGTACTTTACATATCTAATTTTATTTTATCCTAATCTATTATCTCTATTTTATAGATGATAGAATTGAATCTCAGAGAGATTAATGACTTGCCCAAAGGACTAACTTCAAATTTTGTTTTTCCCTACTATCCCATGGTCTTGATCTTGCATTACCAGATATCCCAGTGCCTGCCCACGACAGACGCCTTCATTCACTTAACGTGTTACTGAACCTCTAAGGGGCGCCAAGACCTGTGCTGAACAAGGCTGACATGATTCCTGCCTTTTAGGAGATGCGACAGACATTTACAATTCAAAGTCTCAGTGTTACTATGGATTTAAGGCAGGCAGTTAAAACAGAAGAGCTAAACTCAGCCTTGGCGGTCAAGGAAGGCTTCATGGAGGAGGTGATTTAGACATGTAAGGCAAAGCAAAGTGCAGTCAGAGTGGGCGTGGTCAGAATATTCCAGGGAGAAGAAACAGCAGGTGCACAGGCTGGAGGAAGGTCTGTTGGGTTCTGGCCACTGTGAGTAGAAGATTTCAGTATGGCTAGAATACGTGAGATCGAATGGCAGAGTGTGGAAAACAAGGCAGAAGAAGCAGGCAAAATCTTGAAGGGTCTTTGATGTCATACTTTATTCAAAAGTGGGGGCGCAGTGAAGGGTCACAAACAGGAGAGTGACATCAGATTTGAGTTTCAGAAAAATCACTGTGGGTATGGAGAATTGACTTAAGGGGGTCCAGGCAGGGAGACCAAGCAGGTGGCTGATAAAGAGGAATGGAGATAAGTGGTGATTGTGGCGTGGACAAGGACAATGACAAGGCAAACAGGACGGGAGGGGAGCAAAACTGGACGTGCATCCAAATGTGCTACAGAGAAGGGTCTAGAAACGAGGATGTTAACCCCTTTCCAAGGACTTTTCATTCAAACTCTCCTAAGTGATGTTTGCATTAAGACGGGTGGTGGGCTCTTTCAGAGACAATATTGCTGGAAGTGATCTCGGGGAGCAAACAGCCTTCTTTCTCAACTTCGCAGGGAAAGAAAAGCCCAGAGAAGCAAAGCAACTTGCTCAAGGTCACACAGCAGACACTGGCAGAACATGACTCCTGGTTCTTTTCATAGCCTCACCCAGCCTCCAGTGAGGCTAACGGCTGGGGTTGCTGGGCCCACACTAGACCTAAGGTGACCCAAGCAAGATCTGGAGAGGTTGGACACAGGTCCCTCCACCTCTCCTCCGCCTCTCCCTGCCACCCCTGCCCCCCCACGCGGCTCCAGTGATCGGTCAATGAATAACTGTTGAAACAGCTCCTTTGTGCAGGGACAAAGGTGTGCGGGGAGGATTCCCCGTCCCGAGATCCCCAGACCCCTCCTCAACACTCCCCACTCCAGCCAGGGAAGGGGGTAAAGGGCACTCTCCAAGCACCCGGCGCCCCCTCCCAACTCCCACGTGGTTTCTCTAGCCAAATTCTCACCCCAGGCCCCTCCCTCGGCGGCTCCACTGTTGCCATGGCAATTAGGTGGGTGGACAGCCCATCCTATCTAGAGGCCACCCAGCCCTCGCGTGGGGAGTTACCATAACAACCCCCCTAGTAATAGGGGGGTTGAGTCCCTCCCCCCTTCCCCCGCAAATAGAGGTGGGTGGCTTGATTGGCAGCTGGGCACACGAAAGAGGAGGAAAAGGGAAGGAAAAGCGTCAAAGGAGAGCGAAGAAGGAAATGGGGGAGAGAAAGGGCAAAACACAGGGGAAGGGAAGGAAACGCGTGTGCGCACGCGCGCCGGCCGGTGGGCGCGCTCCGCGGCCGCCCGGCCACCGCCCACTTCTGCTCGCCAGGCTCGCGCGGTCGCTCGGTCCTCGCGCGCGCCTTTCGCTCTCGCTCTCTCTCCTGCGCCTGCGCGCAGGTGTCGGCGCCTAGGGGGAGGGGAACCCGGCGCGCTCGCGTCACGTTCCCTCGTCCCCCCTCCCGGCGCGCGGCCACTCCGCGCCTGCGCAGGAGAGTCGGGAGGCTCGGGTTGCGGGCTCCGGGCGCTAGCTCCTGTCAGTCGGTGGGTCGGTCCTCCCGCCGGCCCTCCCCCTCCGCGTCCTCCGGGGGAGGCGCGGCGGAGTCCGCCCCCGGGATCCCCCGATGGGGGAGAAGCGGCGACGGCGGCAGCGGAATAACCGAGCCGGAGCGTGAGCGGCCCCGGGGCCCGGCTGCCCGCGGAGGCCATGGGCGACCCAGCCCCCGCCCGCAGCCTGGACGACATCGACCTGTCCGCCCTGCGGGTGAGCGCGCCGCCCCCAGCCTCGCCCCGGTTCCTGCCCCCCGTCGCCGGGGAGCGGAGCGGACGCCCGCCTCAAGTGCCCCCCGGGCGCCCTTCCTCCGGCCCCGGCGTCCCCCGCCCCTCGCCCCGGCGCTGGCCGCTGCGGGGCCCCCGCCCTCGGCTCCCCTTCCCCGTGCACGCGCTGCAGATTCCGGGAGCCAGGTCGGTCCCCGCCCTGTGCTGCCCCGCCCCCACACTCCCCTGCCACCTCTGCCTGCACGCGGGCCCCGGACCCCCTTCCCCCACCCCGCTCCCCCAGCCCCGCCACCTGCAGAGTATCGCCGCCCGTGCCTCTCCCTGGCCCCGGCCCTCCCTCCCGGCCTCTTTCCAGCCTTGCCCTTACTCGTGTCTCCTTCCTCCTCCTCCTCTTCCTCCTCCTCCTCTCCTCTCTCTCGGCGCCTCGGATTTTGACTTTGCCACTGCCTTGACAGCCTCCCCCTCCTCGCCCACCCCTGGATTGCACCTCTCCCCTGGCCGGAATTTCAGCCTTCCCCTCTGTACCCCGCGCCTCCTGCGGTCGCCCTGGTCCCCGTGCTCAGCTCTCCCTCTGCCTCCTCTCGTGTTTCACGTGCAGCAGTCCAGAACCAGGCATTTCCGGTCTCAGGGTCCCTGCCTAGTGCACGACCAACTCTGCAGCGGTGTGGGGCTGGAGCGGAGACGAGGGGGGGGGGCGCTGGTTCTCTCCCGAAGCCCTGGCACGGGCCACGGAGAGGATGTTTATGTGTATGGACTCACACAGAACATGTGGTCGGTGGGGAGGCTGCAGAAGGGTGGGGGGGGGAGAAGGTGATGGAGATCTCTCAGGGGAGGGGCTCCTTAGGAAAGGGGATCAGCGGAAGCAACCACAGCAGGAATTTCTTCGAAATACCTGTTTATTGACCCTTCTGGGGCACGTGCACGCCCTCGTTTGGGAGCTCTCAGGAGCGTTTGTGTTCTTCAGCAAGGTGCTCCGGCTTAAGGGGCGACTTCGTGATTTCAAGGTGAACGCTCCACAGACTGTCCACCCAGGTGCCGTGTTATGCTGCGTCCTCCGGGCTTCCTCAACAGGCCAGGGGGTGGGGGACAGCAGGATTTCCCGTCTCTGGGTTGGCTTCTCCGCAGGCCCCTGTTTCAATGGTCTGGCTTCGGAGTTCGCCAGGGAACACGGCCAGTAGTGGGAAAAGGCGGTCAGCCACACAGGTGCCCCGGATACGCCTGGAGGGGGAGAGGGGAATTGAGGAGAGCAGAGTCATGTCGTTAATTGGGTTTCTCTAGGTGACACAGTTTTTCTTGCCATTCAGGTCATAATTTGTTTGGTGCAGTGTTGGGCTAGGAGACCTGGCTTGCTGGAGATAAGGTGATAAGTTGCTGCGGAGGGAGACTCAGCATTGAATTTCATTCTGTGTGTGTGTGTGTTGGTGGTAGAGGAATTCCCAGCTCCCCTTAATGTGCTCTGCTCTGGTGTGAACCCGCATCTTCCCTTCCCACCTTGGTTGTTGATTAACCCTGGCCACAGGTCCCTGTGGTTCTGGTGGCTGATATACAATAAAAAAAACGGGAGGGTCCAAACTGTGACCTTTGGCTGAAACCCTGTGGAACTCTGCTCGGGCTTCTCTTTTCCTTGAATCCTCCACTCTCGCCTGGACTCCCCAGCCTGGGATTTCCAGCAATTCTGCAAACACCCTCTGACCTTGGCTGTGGTATTTCCTTTCTGGACTTCTCTGCTAGAAGCAGTGTTAGCCTCCTGCCTCATTCTCCTCTCCCTCCATTCAAGAGAGGCCTGGGACCTGCTCCCAGGGCTTCTGTCTTTCCTGCCTCCTGCTTCTCAGGGAAGCACTCCCTTTCCCCTCACCCCGCCACTACCTCCACCCCTCTACTGCAGGGCAGGAGGGAGGGCTGTGCTTTCTTTGAAACGGGGCTACAGAGGGCCTCCTTTCTCCTTGCTGCTGACCTTTTCCGGGTGCCTGTTCCCTCCGCTCCACCTGCAGAGCAGCTGTGGCCCTGTGGAGTGACATCTCCTGTTCTGTGCCTGTCTCTTCTCCAGTGGGAACCGGCAGCCTGGGGAATTAGCAGCAAAGCCTGTTTCCCCTCTCCTACAGCATCTTGTGTCGGGGGCCTGGGGGCGGGGGTTTGAGAGAGGAACATGTTCACTTATTAGCTGGCCTTGTAGAGCCCACATTGTCTTTCTCCTTGGTTCAAGAGAGGGTTTGGCTTTCAGCTGGTGATGAGAGGAATACTTGGATAGGGGGCCAGACTGAACGGCACTCAGCTCCTAGCCTCATGCGGAAAGGCCAGAGGGCCTGCGCTTTGTAACCCCAGGCGCACTTGACCTCTGAGGTTCCATTTCTACTGCAGCCCAGTAGCGGGGGCTGTGGACTCCTGAGTTCAAGTCCCGGCTTTCTCACTGTGTAACCTTGTCAGATTCTGCGGAGAGCCCTTGCTCCCGGCTCTGTGTGGGGAGAGTAACGGTGCCGAACGCAGAGTGGCTGCGGACTCACCAAGTGGAGTGGTCGGTCCGGCGGCCGGCACATGGGGCCGTTCTGCTGCTCGTGTCATCAGATGGCAATCAGAGACGCCTTCCAGCGCAGCTGCACCTGCTAGCACCGCTTCCCCCGCTTGGTTTCTGTGGAAGTTTTATACAGCAGTCCCTTAGTCTGCATGCTCTTACTTCATCGTGTTTGTCACTAGCCGACAGATATATTTGTTTTTATCAACCTCGACGAAAATGTGACTTCAGTGGAAGCTAGGATCTTGACTGTTCGGCTCATTTTTGCGTGCCGGCGTCCGTGTCGGTGTTTTGCACATGACGGGGCTCAACGTGTGTTGAAAAACGCGTGTTATGACAAGTGAGCGCTCTCAGCACAACGCTTGCTCAGAGAGAGCATCCAGTAAATGCCCTGCTCGTTAGGCGTCCTCTTGCCCCTCTTCTACAGATACACAGTTGAGACTATCTCTTCTGAGTTGTTTTTGGAATCAGATCTTGTCTGGTGGTAAACAGAGTTCTGGAAGCCTCCGTCTGAGTGTGATGCCCTGAAAGTAAACTTAGGACCATCCAAGAGAAAATGTGGGCCTCTTGTTTCAGACCTTCTCTCTGTCCCAACTTGGTGACGTTCCAGAAGAATCTTCTGACTTGTGGCTCTTGGCTTCCCACAAAGGCTAAGTATCAGTAAACCGGATGGGACAAGGAGGGAGCCGACCTCAGGCTGACCTCTTTCCTTTCCCTTCGCTCCTTTCGGTTGACCCACTTCATAAATCAAACAGCTTCTCTTTACTGTCCGAGCAGCTGGAAGTCTTAGGCTGCAGTGCCCTTGAAACCGTGGAGCTGTGCTCGGTGTCGCCATGTTGAAGTAATATCAGGGCGCCCAGTCAGGAGGGACTTGTTGCAGGGTAGTTGTGCAGACAGACATGGTGAAGCCTCTTCCCCTCTCTTCTGTCCCCATGAGGCTGTGGGGCCAGCACCACTGGGAAAGCTGGCAGCTCGGGCCCTGAGCGCCGTGGACGGCCAGTGTGTTCGGATGCGCTCACTGTCCAGGTGTGGATGGCACCTGCCTCAGGTGGGGCAGCGCGAAGCCTGACCTCCTGCAGCAGAAAGAATGGCATCAGGTAGTGACTTTTCCCCCAGAGAACTGCAGAGGGGAGGTGGGGCTGTAGCGGGGGGGCAATGAAGCGCGGGGCTGCTGTGGCAGAACGATGGAAGGAAGGTTACAGAGAACTTTGCTAGAGCCAGCTGTTCGGCCTTCCCCCCACACCAGGGGAGAGAGCCCCACCCTCTCTGCTGTCGGACGGAACAGATTGCTGTGGCCCTTAGGGATAGGTGGAGGGGACGGTGTGTGGAACAGTGGGGTTTCGACAGTGAAGACAGCAGGAAGAGGGTCAGCAAGAGAGCCGGCTGGCCCACCCCTCACGCTGGCCCCAGGAGCTCCGCAAACACTGTGCTGTGTGAAATCCTAATGTCAAACCTGGCCTCCGTTCCTTCGACTTTGGACGGCGTGCCTCGCACAGTTTGGCTATGCAGTGTCCTCCCCTGTTATTTTGGGACAGGATGGCAGGAAGTATGCAGCCACTCTTTACAAGCTCGTACTCGGGCCTTGGTCTCTAAGTGAGGAATGTGGAGGTCACCTCTCAACCAGAAACACAGAACAGGCCTGGGAGAGCATCTCCAGAAGCCTTCCGAGAGTCGGCCTGACTAATCTTGCTGGCTCCAGACAGAGTTGAGCCAGATGAAGTGATGGAGGACATCCCTTCCTGTGTTGGTCACCCGCCCCTGGCAGGCAGCTGCTTTGAAAAGCAGGTCCTGGTGCTGTGGGAAGGGTGTCACGTCAGGCTCAGAACTACACGAACCTGTGGCATGAGAGCTCTGCCTCGTCCATCGAACACATGATTTTGCAAGCTCAGGGTCGGTCTTTCTTTTTTCTTCTTTTTTTTTTTTAAGATTGATTTATTTTAGAGAGGTGGGGGAGCAGAGGGAGAGAATCTTCCAGCAGACCCCCCACTGAGCATGGAGTCCGACTCGGGGCTCCATCCCACAACCCATGATACGATGACCTGAACCAAAATCAGGAGTCAGACGCCTAACCGACTGAGCCATCCAGGCGCCGCGTCAGGCCCCCCCTTAGCTGTTGCTGCTCTCCTCAATATCTCGGAATCCTCAAGGTCGGGAACTTTTTATTGAGTCTGATTCCCGTGAATTATGCCGATTTTCTGTTGTCCCGTCTTCAGTCATCTCGAAATCCGATCCCCAGTCCTTTCTCCTCCCTGAGCATCCGCTTCACACCCCCGACTCCCTCCGTCTTTCCTAGGTTGCAGAAATAGAACAAAAAGTCAGGTTAATAAGTCACCTTTCAAAACGTTTCCCGAATGCCCACAGAACATAGGGAGATAGAAACCTTCCTTGGTAGCAGACGTGGGCCCTGGCCACACCCACGTTCATTCTCTCCCCTCTCCCCTTCTTCCTGCCATTCTCCTCCTAACCAGCTCGCCCTTGACTTGCGTCTGGGATTCTTCCATCCACGGGAAGCTCCTCCAGAGGCTAACTGAGAAGGTACTTGAGGCTTTCTGTTCTTTCTAAGGGTGAGGAATGGTACACGGAGGAGAGAGGAAAGAGATGGAATTACAGTGACCCAAGGAGCCCCTGGAGATTGCAGTCCAGCGGCCAGACGGCCTGAGGTTGTGCTTGTTAACTGTGGCTAGGCTTCCTGTTTTGTTTGCAGAAAGATCTGGAACTAGGCACAGAGGGCACACTGATGAACGAGATAGACTGGGTTTTCCTGCAGTCTAGGAGTGGGGAGAGACATTAACAAAATAATCAGACATATATATGTGTGCGGCTACGTATGTAATTGCAAATTGTGATAAAGGCGATGGCAGAAAACTTGCGTATGTCAGGAGTGTGTGTAACAAGGGTCATTCTTACTTTTTATAGACGAAAATATTTGGTGGGTCAATGGAGAGAAACAGATGACATGTCTGAACACCGAGCTGGCATTGCCACAGAAAGAACAGCTGGAGGAGAACCAGCGGGTAGAGCGTGGTGATGGCCAGAGCGGGGAGACCTGGGAATGGGGCCGTGCTTAGGGCGGAGCGTTTAGTCAACAGCCAGGCGCCTGGGGCCTGAGGATGGGGGGGGAGCTCCAGGCTTACCGTCCAAAAGGATTTCTTCTGAACCTTCCTGTGGGAGGAACAAACGAGTTTGATTTCAAGGGTAAGGGAATGTACCTGGGAGGGCGTATGACTCAAGGACCCTCGTGTTTACTTATTGGGGGGAGGGTCTCAGGACGGGGTCACTGTGAGCCACGCGTCGCTCTGCAGAGGGTGGGTGAGTGTGCCGTGGTCTGGCCCAGGTGCATGAAGGACAAGGGTTATCACCGGACACGTTATTTTAGGTCTGTGATAGAGGTGTGCGCGGCGTGATGTGTTCGTACGTGGACACGGTGAGATGGTTACTGCCGTGCGGCTACTCCACATTCCCATCTGCTCACACAGTCACCTGGGGGGGGCGTGTCAGTGGCTGTGAGCCTGAGCTCTGGCTGGGCTTGGGAGGTGGGTACATCTCCCAGAAATAAGCACAGGCGGGCTGGGCCCTGGGCCCGACTCTTGCTCTCACGGTCTGCGGGAAGTGGGCTTCTTCTCAGCGTTTAGGTAGATGCCGTCTATAAATAGACGAGAGTCTCAATTTACATTGTGTGCAAGTAAAGCATGAGTGGGGTGTGCAGGGGGACTGTTCCTGGTTTTGCACGTTTTAAATGAAGCAGGGCTGGGGAAGCCACAGTCTTGGTCTTCTTGGAGGAGACAGACGCCAGAAGCTTTGGTGGCGGGCCGTAGAGAGAGTGGTTGGTGGCACAGCCTGTGGGAGGAGCCGTAGCGGCCAGAGAGGGATGAATGGAGGACTATAAGGAGGGGGCTCTGCCTAGGAAGCATGGGGTGGCTGGCAAGGGAGGAGGCCAGAAGGCCTTGGACAGCAGAGGTGATTAGACCTTAGACTAAGCTGGGAAGTACGTGTCCCCATGGCAGGAGAGTCTGCAGGGCCCACCCCGGAGCCCCCTGCAACCCGAGCCCCTGACACCCTGGAGCCCCCAACACCCCGGCACCCGGAGCCCCCTGCACCCCGAGGCCCCAATACCCGGAGCCCCTGGCACCCCGGAGTCCCCTGTACCTGGAGCCCCCGATTCCCCAAGCCCCCAGCACCGTGAGACCCCAGCACCCTGAGACCCCAGCACCCCGGAGTCCCCAGTACCCCAGAGTCCCCAGCACCCCGGAGTCCCCTGCACCCAGCTCCCCCGCATCTGGAGTCTGGGCTGCAAGGAAGGAGCTCTGCCTCCTGGCCTGTGGGACGAGAAGGCCTCCTGAGAGCAGGACTGAGTGGGGCTGGCCTTCTGGGGGAGAGGGGGGATCCTCGTGCCTTCCTCCACCGGGAACCGTTTGACGAGAGGATTGGAGAGGATCGGAGGGGCTTGCGTTGCTGAACTGCTCCCAGAAGCACGGGTTTGAGGAGTTTTCTGTGAACAGCGAGCCTTACAGGGACAGATTGTGGGAAGAGAAGGCCGCCACCTTCAAGCCACCTCAATTTCTGCTTTCTGCGGGAAGCCTGTCCTGACTGTGCCCGCCCTCCCTCGTCGGCCCCCTCCTCCTCCTCACAGACCCTGTAATTCAGCATCTGAATACGTCCTGCCTCATACCCCGTATTGTTTTATGGTCTTGTCTGTGCCCCCACTTCCTTAGGTCTAGGGACCATGACCCTTCCTTCCTGCTACCCTCACAGTGCCTCCAGGAAAGCTGAGCACGGGGTTCAGTAATCACCCGCCGAGCGGGAGATTCGGCTCCGAGCATTGCTGGGACTGGCCCTTTCCCTCTAGATTTGATCTACAGGCCGCAGAGCAGCCCCACGTATCCTGCACTGGTTCCTCACTCAGTGGTCCTCGGCCAGGGCGGTGCCGCCCTCCCTCCAAGGGCGTCCGGGAACGCTGGGGAGGGAGGTGTAACTGTCACTGTGTCTACATGGGGACCGGGGACGTTCGCGCCCTGCGTGTGGGAGGCACAGGGAGGAATTGCTTTTCCACCCAGGCTGCCGGCGGTGCCTCTTGCGGGCCTGGCGTTGGCTTGGGAAGGGCCAGGTGAAGGACCGGGACATGTTCCTCCCTCAAAGTCCCCTCCTGTCCCGAGCTCTGGGTGGGGAGAGGAATGCAGGCTGTACAGGGGTTTGGCGCATGGCACCTGTCTGTCCCGACAGCTTTTCTGTGTTTGCCGGCACACCTCCGAAGGTAAAGTGGGCAGGCTCCAAGCCAGACTGGAAGGAAGACGATTTCATGTTCTCTCTTTACCACCCACCCACTCTTTCTTTCAAGGCACATTTGTGAGAAGGTGGCTGAAGCGTGTAGTACTTGGTCTTTAATTCTGAGTGGCTCGGGAAGGAGTCTTCAGGAAAAGAGGCAGGCGCACCCCACAGCCCAAGTGTCAGCAGGCAGAAGCAGGTGCGCCCACGGGGTCGGAGAGGAGGCTAGCACACTCGTCCTTCCTCTCGGGTCTTTGTACTCTCGGGCTGGCCCCTGGAAGGCAGAGGGGCGGTGAGTGAGCGCCATGACTCAGATCGCACAGGGAGGAAGGCACCTTGCCCCTGGTACGCTTTGGAGGTGGGCGAGGGGCGGGGGATAGAGCAGCGATGGGGACAAGCAGGGGAAGCCCGGGGACAGGGCTGCCATCCACTTCTCGCTGCCTCAACGTGGCTTACGGGAACAGAGCTTGGCGGGCTCCTGGTCTCGTCTCGCCAGGGTGTGGAGGCGCCGCAGTGCTCTGACCTGAACAAGGTCCTTCCCTCTGGAAACCACCTCGGGCCCACAGGGCCCACGTGTTGAACAACACCGGGTTGGGGGTACAGGCAGGCAGCACGTGGCCTCGCGGTTTGTCGTTCCTTTGTCCTTTAGACTGCCAGCGAGCCCCTTTTCTCTTCCGTCAGTTCTGATCCAAGTCGTTTCTATTTTAATATGGGTTCATCACAGGAGGGGTTTGGGGTTGGAATGAGAACGGTAAGAACACTAACTCTGCGGTGGGCTCTGTGCTTATATAACCTCGCCAGCCCTCCCCATAGCCCTTCAGAGCAGCCATCTCCCTTCCAGGGTGGACACACCAAGGCTCACAGAACGTGGGGAGTCCCAGGGCCTCGTCTGGGGTTGGACAGCCAGGACGTGGCAGCTCTTGGAGTCAGACTCAGGTCTGACTCACTGCACAGCCTGAGCGTGTCGGCGCCCGTGCGGCTGGCCTGCTCCAGGGGGCAGGGCGTGTGCGTGCGGAGGAGAGGGCACGGCGTGGCTCCCGTCCTAGACCGTGTGCTCCGAGCAGCGTGGTTTTCTCCTTGCTTCCGCTGTGAATGTGTGCCTGTGGTGGGCAGGCTGTGGGGGCTCGCGCAGGGATGTGCCACTGTCCGTGTTTCTGTGCTCGCGTTATCTGGGGACTTTGGGAGTGTGGCCTGCCTTGTAGATTGGAGACAGCCTGTGTGAGACGTGGTTCCTGCCCTTGAGGAGCCCACGGTCCGGATCTGGGTCTTGGTAGAGGACAGGCTTTATTCAGAAACGTGGGACATGTTTTGAGAAGAGGGACTGAGTCGTTAGCCTGGGTCTTTGAGGACTGCAGGTGGGTTGGCATTGGTGGGCCCGGGCCAGGAATCCGAAACTTCATGGGGCCTGTGCCCAGGATGGATAGAGATTTCGGGACGATGGGCTTCTGGGCAGAGCACTCTGATGGCAGCAGGGAAAGATATGCACAAGAATCCAGAAGATTGGGGCGCCGGGTGGCTGAGTCGGTTGAGTGTCTGACTCTTGATTTTATTCGACTCAGGTTGTGATCTCGGGGTCGTGAGGTCAAGCCCCACGTCGGGCTCCATGCTGAGCATGGAGCCTGCTTGGGATTTTCTCCCTCTCTCCCTCTGCCCCTGGACCGCGTGCTCGTTCTCCTGCAAACACTCTGCTCTCTCCCTATATATATTAAATAAATACATCTTTAAAAAAAAAAGAATCCAGACGATTTCGTTTGGAAGAAAGTTGAATGATTCAGAAAAGAGACCTGTTCTTCGGCAGGAAGCGAGGAAGACTGTCTCACTCACTCCTCCCTTTAAAAAAAAATGTGTTTTTTTTTTTTTTTTTTTTTTTTTTTACCGTAGTTACATATACATAAAATTTTACCATCTTAGCCAAGTTAGGGTTTCGAGCAAGGGCACTAAGTACCCTTACATTGTTGTGCGACCATCCCAGACGAAGCTCTGTCCGTAGGAAGCCTGCAGTCCAGTCCTGGCACCCCAGCCCTGGGACCCGCCGCTCGCCACCTGCTCCCCTGCTCTGTTTTGTGTGTGCGGAGCTGAGCGAGCGAGTGGAGGAGGCCCTGACAGAGCAGACGCTTAACGCTTGTGGAGCCGGGTGAGGTGACCTGTCGTCCCAGAAGTCGCTCTGAACGCGCACACCCCCCCGCCCCCGCTCGGGATCCCGGCCCGGCTCTGAGGGGGATTTTAAATGAAGGGCCCAGGCCGCGAAAGAGAATCTAAGGGGGTTCTCGGCCACCTCCCGTGTCTGGTTCTGTTGTGCCTGTGTTCACCATCGTGTTCACCATCGCGCTCATCTCAGCTCTGACGTCTCATCCCGGGGGCCGGCGGGCCCACTAGAGTGAGTTGGAAAGGTCATTTGGGGGACGAGGGTCACAAAAGGTAGCATTTCTGCACTGGTGCATGAGGGACACAGGCCCCTAGAAGCAGAAAAAACCCGCCCTTTGATGAGTGCCGTGGACCCCGGGGAGAGCGCTATCCCCTGTTCCCGAGGGTGGCCAGGGGTACGGCTCTGGCTTGAAGCTCTCTTCAGCAAATGCCTATTTGTGTGTTGATAGGAACCATTCTAGGTGCCGAAAGCTCGGACACGGACAACATCCTGTCAAGGAGGGAGGTTCTCACTGTCGGACGGCAGGTAGTGCGCCCTGATGCGTCTCTCCTGTGGGACGAAGGGCCACCGGAAAGGCCTAAATACTTATGGGGGGAGGGCGTGGTGAGCTGCTAAAGATGATTTGGGGAAACCTGGGCCTCCAGGCCTGTAGGGTGTGGAGCCGGGTCGGGCTGCGTCCGGGTGCCCGCAGCCCTGGACGGACCCGGAGCGTGACCTGGAGTTGAGTTGGCTTTCTTAGGATGGAGGTGGTCAATGCAGGGGCCTGCCCGGCCTCCTGGCCTTCCTTTGGCCACACCATTTGCCATTTCTTCATTGCCCTTCAGTGGGAAAGAGGGAAAAGGCAGCAGACGCTTGGGACTGGAGTCACCCAGGACAGAGGAGGGCAGGAGAGCCCCGCATCGCCAAGAGGCCTGCCTTACAGGTCGGAGTCCAGGCCACAGGGGCCTCCAAGCCAGTGGCTTGGTCATGGTGACTTCGGGTCCGCCGTTCAGGGCTTTGTGCCCAGGTCCCCAGTGTTTGTGTTGGATCCCAAAGCCAGAGGACTTTGTCTCTGTGCCCAGCCTAGAGGACGCTGCACAACTCACCTCGGCTTCCAGGCTCTTCTCCCCTCAACCATCAGAAGCCTACGGTTCCCTTACCCTGAGCCAGGTGTCAATGGGGTTTGGTGGCTTTCCTTGGATGAGCCCACTTTACCCGACGGTGCTCAACGTCAGAATGAGCTTGCTCGGCTCACTCACCCCGAGAAGGACTGCCTGGCTTGCGTGTCACCCTGTGGTCCGGCCTCATGCGCGGCCTGGGTCCGGTCGTCACCGCCGGTCTAACGCCGTCAGCGCCTGTGTGGAGGGCAGAGCACGCGCAGGCCATCTTACGTTTGTAGAGGGGCCCGCGGGAGGTCGGGGATCGGACTCCCAGCTGCCGCGCTGCCCAACTCCTGCAGCCTGGGGCTCCCGCGAGGCCAGCCTGGGGCCCGAGGGGCGCTCTCTGCAGACCAGGCGTGTCTCGCAAGGCGGCGAGGGTGCTCCTGCTGCTGCGCTGGCCTCTTGACCTCAGATGGGGTCGAGGTGACGTCTCCGGAGAGCTCTCTTGGAAGGCCTGAGCACACGGGGCCCGTGGGGCTGAGGCGTCCCGACACCCGCAGCGAGCGCGGCGTCAGGAGCCGGGGGACCCAGTTCTAGCTGCAGGTCCCGCTCTTGTGTCTGGGATGTGTGTCGTCTCTCTGGGACTTGGTTTCCTTGCTTGCACAGTGAGGGGATGGGGACAGTGGCTCTTAATCAGGCTCCGTGGGAGTCACCTGGTAGCTCTCGTACCCTTCGAGCGCCCCGGCCTGGCCCAGGGGGCGGTGCCGTGCATCCAGGAGATCTGATGCGGAGCCGCTCCCAGGGCTTCTGGACCGCACAATCCCCAGGGTCCGTCCTCCCTTCTTTCCTCTCCTCCTTCCTAGAAGGCTTCGGTGCCTCCTAGCCGGCGTGCTGTTTGTTCTCAGCGCTGTAAACACACGAGCGCGTGAGATGTGTGATTTGCTGTGTGCTGCGCGTGAGGAGAGGCACGCTTACCGGGTGGCGAGTGTGCGTGTGAAGCTGGGCTGGAGGGAGTTGAGGGAAACGGGCCTGGGCCGGGGGCTGGCCAGGGCGGGACGGCCTCGTCCCAGCTTGTCTGGGGAACACCAGCACCACCGTAGAGACCTCAGGGGGCCAAGTTGGGGTGCGGGCTTGCAGTTGGGTATCTGGGAAGGACACGAAATAAAGGGAAGGCTCAGCAGAAGGTCTCCAGGCCTCTCTGAAGCACGGACCTCCGTGTGCGTGCCCTCCAGGACCGTTTCCCGAGTCTGCTAGTGCCCGGGGGCAGAGCGGCCAGACCAGGTGAGAACCGACCTGGGGAGCTGGGCCGAGCCTGGACTAATGGGCCTTCCCTGTCGTCACTCGCCCCTAAGAGCACAGGCCTTGGAGACAGAGTGGGATTCACATCCTCGTGCCAGCACTTACTGGGTGACCGTTGGCAAGGTCATGACTACCCCCAGGCCTCCTTTTTGTCAAATGAGGCCTGGAAGGCCCATCTCATGGGGCTGCTGTGACGGTTCAGCAGAAGTGTCGGTGACGTGTGGGTGACTGCTCGCTGGAGGTGGGAGCGGCCTGATTGTGCTTGTGAGAGAAAGGCCCAGAAGGGGCGTCTCCTGGGGTCTGTGGGCATGCCTGTCCTCCTGGGCGTGGTGTTTGGGAAAGAGACTAGGCTGTGGGTGGGTGAGTCACCGAGCCCCCAGGTGGGAGCATGGCTGGCTTCCCTTTCCCTGCCCTAGAGCCTTCCACCATCCCCTGAAAGGCCTCCTGCTTCCCTGGAAGAGAGACCAGCTTCACAATCTAGTGTCTGAACGAGAAACTCCTGTCTGTCCTGCCCCTGAGTCAGGAGGCCTGCGCCCTGCCCTCCATGTGGAAGGTCGGGGCCCACCCAGAGGCAGCACTGGGCCTCACCCTGGCCGCCCTGAGGGGGACGCCTGGCTTTGTTAGGATGTGAGACCCAGGACCTTGGTTCAGAAAGCTGCGGAGTACTTAGTGAAAGGCTCGGTTCTGGACTCCAGCCTGGGGGCTGTGGCTGCCGGGCTCCCCCGGGCCGAGAGATTGAAGGCTTTCCTGCCCCAGAGTCTGGGGTCTTCCGTACCCCCAGCAGGCCTTTCCTGGCTCCTTGTGCCTCTGGGACCTCGCCTTAGTCCTTCCAGAAGGGCTGCTTCCCACAAGCTCCGCGAAGGAGCGCGCCGCTCTGTGCGTCACCGTGGTTGGTCTCCAGCAGGCGCTCGGTGTTGGCTGACCGAATGTGTGAACTGGTTCACTAGGCCCCAGCACCGCGGGAACGCGGCCAGGGAAGGTTCCCCAGGAGACACGGGAAAAGTTGGGCAGCCTGTTGGCTCCGTCCTGCTGGGCAGGAAGTTCTCCTGTGTCATCTGTCATCTGCCTCCCTGCGGCTGTGTCGTTCACTCTGAGTTGGCCCTTGGTGGGGCCCATGAAGGTCTGGTCTCCGCCCTTTGAAGAACAGCCCCGGTCTGCCTTTCTCGGTCTGTGATTCAGACAGTCCTCCCCCTCCCTGCCGGCCTCGCCCTCCACCTGCCCTGCTGCCTGACTCAGCTCCTGTGCCCTCTGCCCTTCCTGCCCTTCCCGCGGGCTCCTTCTATGCCCCCCTGTCCCTCATGGCGGTTCCCTCCCCAGGGCCCCCCTCACCACACCTGGTTGCCCTCCCGTCTGAAATTATTTATTTGTTATTATGTTTTAAAAGTTCTCTCTCTACCCAGTGTGGGGCTCGAACTCATGAGCCCGAGATTCAAGAGTGGCTCTGCCGCTGAGCCAGCTGGGTGCCACCCCCAGCCCCGGAATTAGAAGCAGTGAGGGGAGAGACAGGCCACAGGTCTCCTTGTCCCTTCCCTGGGATCTGCGGACACCTGACTCCCCCAGGAGGAGGTTGGCAATGAGGTATAATGATTTGTTTGTGCTACAGTCAAAAACCAGCCGTGAGAAGCCTTATTATTATCCAGCCCCTGATTAGTGCTGTCCTCCTCCGAGAGAGCTCCGTCTGCCAGGCTGAATGGGCTTGCGGTCCCCTCCCGCCCCCGCTGCCCCTGCTGCCTCTGCCTCTTCCTCCCCTTCCCCTCCTCCCCCTCCACCATCTCCTCCCCCTCTCTTCCTCCCCCCTTCCTCCTCCTCCCCCTCTTCCTCCTGCCCCTCTTCCTTCTTCCCCCCTCTCCTCTTCTTCCTCTTCTTCCCCTTCCTCCTCTTCTTCCTCCTCCCTTCCTCCTCCTTCCCTCCTCTTCCCCCCTGCTATCTCCTCTCCTCCCCTCCTCCTTCTCCTCCTTCTTCCCCCTTCCCCTTCCCCCTTCTCCCTTCCTCCTCCCTCCCTCCTCTTCCCCCTCCTCCCTTCCTCCTCTTCCATCTCCTCCTCTTCCCCCTCCCCTCTTCCCCCTCCCCCTCTTCCCCCTCCTCCTCCTCTGCCATCTCTTTCCCCTCCACCTCTCCCCCTCTTCCTCCTCCCCCTCCTCTTCCTCCTCTTCCTCCTCCTCCCTTCCTCCTCCTTCCTTCCTCTTCCCCCCTCCTCTGCCATCTCCTGCCCCTCCCCTCCTCCCCCTCCTCTTTCTTCCCCCTTCCCCTTCCTCCCCTCCTCCTCCCTCCCTCCTCTTCCCCCTCCTCCCTTCCTCCTCTGCCATCTCCTCCTTCTCCCCCTCTTCCCCCTCCTCCTCCTCTGCCATCTCTTTCCCCTCCACCTCTCCCCCTCTTCCTCTTCCCCCTCCTCTTCCTCCCCCTCCTCCTTCCTCCCCTTTCTCTTCCTCTTCTATCTCTTTCTCCTCCTCCCCCTTCTCCTTCCTCCCCTTCCTCCTCTTCCTCCTCCTCCTCCTCTTCCTCCCCCTCCTTCCACAGGGACAACCTTCCTCCCTCTTCCCAGCCCCTCTCAGCCCGGCCTCCAGGGCCCTCAATCTGTGCCCCACCCCCATGTTCCACCTGTCCTCCCCTCAGTTCTGCTTTTGATCTGGTTTCTCCTCTCCTCACCACTCTTCACCCTAAATCCCGGGGACACCACCAGTGTTAATAAGTCGCCTTTTGACACACTTCGCCCTTGCTCTCTGGAAGGCGGTCTCTTCGTAATGATTCTGTGCAAATTTGTAGCACTTAGTGGTTTTCAAAACGTTTCACATGCAAGAATTCTTGTGATGGGGTTGGGTAGACAAGGAGAGGCTCTCAGAGGTGAAGTGACTTGCTGGTTTGCCCCCGTCACATGGAGGCCTCAGAACCGGTTCCAGGCCTTCCGGGGCTCAGGGACGCGTACACACTAGCCCTGCCTGCTACACGGGCTCCCGCTGGGCTGCGGCGTCCCTGTCCTCCCGCACCTCTCACCCTCCTGGGAGCTGTTTTCTGGGTTGGGGCCTTCTGCGCCTCTCACCCGGCCTAGCCTCTGCCTGCCTCCTTCTCCTTTCTCCTCCAGGACGCTTGCCCTGGATCTCTTCTTGCCTGCTGGCTTCTCACAGTCTTTGGATCCTTATTAATGTTTTTGTTTGGGGGGCGCCTGGCTGGCTCAGGTGAGCATGCAACTCTTAATCTCAAGGTCGTGAGTTCAAGCCCCACGGTGGGCGTGGAGCCCACTTAAAAGAATCATGTTCTTGTTTGGGTTTTGTCAACTGTATAGGAGTTCATTGCTTCAAGAAAGTCCACTTTCTAGAGGTACCTAATTACCATGCATATAAATTATGGGATGCCGATTCACAGGACAAAAAGGGGTTCGCTTTTAGCAGCTGCCCTAGTGCGTTGCTTTTAAGTGAATATTCATGGATTATTTGGGAAGAATGGAGGTAAACCCAAAACTAGTGTTAGAAACCATTGACTGCACTAGGGAGAAAGGAAGGCTTTTCCAGAGAACACCAGCTTTCTTTTATTTCTATATTCCTTCAACAGACAGGTTTCGGATGTGGCCCTGACCCCTAAGAACAGTCTAGCAGGGGAGACAGTTAAGGAGTTAATCACAAGAACATGACTGTGCCACCGTAGGCTCCTGTGGGAGCAGGTGGCCGGTGGTCAGGGAAGCATCCTGCAGGATGGGCCGGGGCGGGGAGCAGTGTGCTTGGAGGAGTGAACAGCAGGTGCAGAGCGCAGCGGGAGCAAGGGTGTGGCAAACTAGAAGAGCCCAGAGAAGTCCAAGGGTGTGCAGGGCCCCTCCGCCTCCACGCCAGCAAGAAACTAATGATTCCGAGGTGCGGCTGGCGAGGCTCCAGGTGAGCCAGGCCTGGGAGGTCAGCTGGAAGGCGGTCAGATCTGAGCCTGAAGAAGAGGCTCTTGGGCCCGCAGATGGCAAATGAAATCTCTGGGGGTGGGCAGAGCTCTGGGGGCCGGGGGCAGCATGGCGTGGGCCACAGGAAGGCCCCTTGGATTGGCCATGAGCTCATGAGTCCCTGCTGCAGCAGACCTTTAAGTTCTTGGAGCCTCAGTTTTCTTATCTGTAAAATGAGCTGACAAGTCCTGCCTGTCTTCCCTGCAGGTCTGAGGTGCAAATGACATGGTGTCACTGCGGTGTCCCCAAGCATGAGGCCACAGAAGGGATTCTGCTGGGCAGGGGCGTGGCTGGGCGGTGGAGGGCAGGGGCTGTCCTGGGGGCTGCCCCCTCCCCCCCAGAACAGTCTGGAGGCAGGTGGAACCTCAGACACAAGCTGTTTATCTTTTAGGGTTTGGGGTTTATTTTTAAATTTCTGACTGTGATGATATTTATTTTTTCTTTTCCCTTTCCCCACTTCTCCAGCTCAGCCGCAGAAAGGGACCATCTGTCCCCTGCCTTGCCTGTGGCCATTTTAGAACCCGCCCCACTGCTGGTGCTCTGGCCCCCTCTCCTTCCCTCCCTCCTGGGGCTGACTTCCCCTGCACTTCCCCCCCTCCCCCCACGGCTCCGTCTAGCGCCCTCCAGCTCCCGCTCTGCTCCCCTCTCCCCTCGGGTCTGGAGGGAGCGCCAGCCCGCCCCGCCAGCCTGCCCCGCCGACCCTCCAGCCCCGCCGGCCCTGCCTGAGGCCGCCATCCGCCCGCGGGGAGCCTCCTCGCTGCTCTGACTGCTTTCCCATTAGAGTGGTATTTGTGTTCACGCGTGTAGCATGTCTGGACCTGTTTCTGCCTCTCTGTGCGTGCGAGTCCCAGTCACGTGTGTGTCTTTCTGGAGGAGAGACTCAAAAACTGTCCCTCCCCCCAGCACATAAACCTCTCCCGGTTCCTTCCGTCCCCTGCGCTCCCAGAGCCTGCTCTGCTCCTTCCCCCACACGCTCCGTTCCCACCGAGCAGCGAAAGCACGCGTAGCCGCCAACTGAGGGCCAGCCCTTCCGCGGGAACCAGGATCCCAGGAATCCGAGGGCGAGGGCCGGATGCAGCCCCAGCATGGGAGGCAGGGCCGGTTCTGGACAGCAGAGAACATGAAGGAAGGGGTTTCTGCAGCTGATGGGGGTTGGTGCCCCTCTCCTGGGGGGCTTCCTTCCTCACCGGGAGCATGTCCTGTGCCACATGCTTTGGCTTGGAGCCTGCTTCCCTGGGAGGAGCGGGGCGATGGCACACTCCCCGCCCCCTCCCCGCCCCCCCCCCCCCCGTCGTCATGGGCATGGGGCATGGTGCCAGCGGCCCAGACCTGCTCCCCTGGCGGGGCTGCCTCCTGCGGGGAGGCCACCTGGTCTCTGCTGGGTCAGGAAGAGGTGACCTGATGAGATCCCTGCCCCTTCGTGCGCCGGCCCCATCCACCCCCACCCCACCCCCCCCCCCCGCACGCGTACACTTCCCGCAGATGCACACCCGCCAGCCCGCAGAGCTCTCTCTCGGCAGGTGGGCGCTCGTGGCTGCTCCCGGCTCATTGGAGGATGGCTGCACGGCCAGCGCTCACCCTCACCCGGAGTTCTGCCCCCGCCACGGCTCTGCTGGCCGCCGGGCGCCTGTGTCCCGTGGGACCTGGACTGCTGCGGGGAGGCACCAGCCTCGCCCCTCAGCCTGACCCCTGTCTGGCCCTGGCTTCCAGGGAGTCCTGTGGTTGGCGATGGGACCGAGGGCATCGAAGCTACCTGTGCTTGGCAGCAGGCAGCCTCTGTGTTAGCACGGAGACTGCTGGGGTCGTGGGAGTGGCTCTGAGCCCCACTGCCTTGCCCTGGGGAGGGGGAGGGCCCCTCTCCAGCCTGGACCTTGATACCACACATGGCCTTTGCCCCTCTTCCCCTCTGGGTAGGTCTTCGGGGTCACAGGAAGAGCTCAGGCAAATGGGCCTATTGTTTCCCTCTGGGAGGTGGACAGAGGGCCGCTGCACCCAGCCCAGTCTCAGCACCTTGTCAGTAGAGGCTCCCCGGGCCCTGGCAGCCCTCTCTCCCAGGCTCTCCCAGGCTCTCCCAGGTCCTCCCAGGTTCCAGAGCTGTGTGGCTCGAGGCTCTACTGCGTGCCCTCGTTGGGTCCCTCTGTGGACCATGGCTCCCCACTCTTTCCCTAGAGCCCTTTCCCCATCCGTCTGTCTGCCACTACTCTGTGGAGCCCTGGTCCTCCTGTCCCCCACCCCTGCTGCCCCGCCTCCTGTCCAGGGCAGGATGGCAGGTCCGGCCCTGCTTCCAGCCTCAGGACCTGCCAGGGCGCGTCCCCATGAATAATCACTGCGGGGCCTGCAGCGCAGGACAGACCAGCCCCCCTCATCTCTCTCCCCAGGCCTTACGGGTCTCCTTCTTTCTGCCACTCTGGAGCCTCCTAGACTCTCTTGGGAATTCTCAGTGGACAGACCCTTCCTGCTCTGAAATTCTGTGAGCTCTAAGACCCACGGTGGGGGGAGGGGGTGCCTGGCTGGTTCTGTGGGAGGAGCACGCGATCCTTGATCTGGGCTTGTGACTTTGAGCCCCAGTTGGGCGTAGGGCTTACTTTTAAAAAATAAAATCTGGGGCGCCTGGGTGGCACAGCGGTTAAGCGTCTGCCTTCTGCTCAGGGCGTGATCCCGGCGTTATGGGATCGAGCCCCACGTCAGGCTCCTCCGCTATGAGCCTGCTTCTTCCTCTCCCACTCCCCCTGCTTGTGTTCCCTCTCTCGCTGGCTGTCTCTCTCTCTCTGTCAAATAAATAAATAAATAATCTTAAAAAATAAAATTAAAAAAATAAAAAATAAAATCTTAAAAAAAAAAAAGACCCACGGGTCAGCAGAAAAGTCGGGGGTGCATTTCCCATCACACCTCCCTGTCCCGCCTTGGCCTTAGGCCTCACGTCGTACCACATGTGACTTGTGGACGCATTCGTTCTCTCCTCTCCGTGCTGGAGTCTGACTTAGAAGCTCCTAGAAGGCAGAGCCAGGGTTTAAGGAGGCCCTGTGTGACAGGCACTTAGGAAAGCTGTGGCTAATGTTGGTAATAACAGCTTGCATCGTTAGAGGACTTCACAAAACCCTTTACTGCCCAGGGGTTCCATCTGCAGGCAGGGCAGATGCGGCGGGAGTGCCTCCCCGCTTTGGACACAGGAAGTCTGAAGGACGCTGGAGGAGGCCTGTTGTCAGTGAACAGGACCGGAAACCAGGGTTCAACCCTGCCAGGTCTGGGCCACTTCCCGGAAATGTCACCCCTGCCCTAAGGTGCTTGCCCCTCTTTGCCCATTTTGTCACCCACCCCTTTCCCCCCAGACTGCAGGGAACCTGGAGCCTTCCTGTCCCTTTCTGGGTCCCTGCACGCTAGTCTGTCCGTCCTTGCCCTACAGCCTTGGCCCTCTGCTCCCGCAAGCCCGAGCTGCAGTTCGTATCCCCACCGCCCCCACTGCCACCACATCGCAGCCTCTGAACCCAACCGTGAACCGACTGGTGCGTTTTCTCTTGGGATGCGGCCACAGCCTTCATACCGAACCTCATCTCAGCCTGTCCCACTACCGCGTTAAACGGCTCCGGGCTTCGGGGAAGAGAAAGGAAGATGTCAGCCGGTGCTGGGCCCCCAGCCCCGGACTGGCTGCTTTGCTGATTGTCAGAGTTCTGCTCGCCATTCCCTCCTTGTCCTTCCTCCAGATAGGAGCTGTGGGGGTACTGGGAGCCCCTCGAGGGCCCGCGGAGCAGGGGAGAAAGAGCCAAGGCCAGTGCGCGCCCAGCTCTCTCTTGGTCAGTGGAGGCGTGATGAAGGGGCGAGTCGGCACCTTGGGAAGGACCCCCCGGCGCTGGGCCCCCAGCCCGCGCCTGATGCTGGAGCGGTCCTGGGGCCGAGGCTGGGGTCACTGACTCTGTGAAGTCTTTAAAGGGAGATTTAAGGGGCCCCTGAGTCGCTCCCGTGCACTCAGAGACACGTGTGGTGCCGAGAGGAAATAGGCCGAGGGGCCGCTGTCCCGCGTGAGCTGCGTCCCGAGTGGGTGCACGGCGGCACTGCCTGGGTGTGGGGCAGACGGCCCCGGCACCGCGGCCGCCTCTTCATATGCGAACACGTGTGATTATGAACCGTACGGGATGCCATGCAACGGGGGGGGGGGGGGCACAGCGCCCCATAACCCGGCTCTGCCGGCAGCGCACCTCCCTGAGGGGGTCTGGCTCTTGTCTCCCAGCCCCGCTCATCAGTATGGGATTCCGGCATTTATACGACGCCGTCCACGTCTTTTCTGTCCCCTGGACACTTTCTAAAGTTGTAATGTATGTAAACGCTTCGGTCCGGAAGGTCTCGGGAGTGGCAGAGAGCAGCCCAGACCGTCGCCCTACGCACTCCCTATGCGGCAAAAGTACGGTTGACCCTTGACCGCTGCAGTGTTGGGGGCGCCTGTGCCCTGCGCAGTCAGAAATCTGCGTGTCATTCTTGACTCCCCGAAAACTTAACTACTAACCTGCTGTGGACCACAGGTCTCCCCGAGAGCAGAAGCAGCCGACAGGCCCAGCATCCTTACCGCAAAGGGAGGCTTCAGTATTCACTGCGGTCTTCCTGACGCCCAGCCAGGACGTGAGGACACAGCCCGGAGGCCGGCAGCTTCTGGAGTGTGCACGGGAGCGTTTACTGTCCTAGAGTGAGAGCTGGGAAGTTTTCTCATCTTGCCGAAAGGGAACCCAGAGAGGTTAAATGACTTGCCCCCAAACAGAGGTTAAATGACTTGCCCCCAGCCTGTTAGCAGCAGAGCCGAAATACAAACCGAATTCCCCAACTCTTAATCCTGAAAGTGGTTGTGGTTTATCATTTTGTGGTTGGCCCGGGACCTTATCATATGTGTTAATAGTCCAAAAGCACTCTGTGGGCCTCCTTCCCCGTTCGTAGGGTCGTTTTCTCAGTGTGGAGACGGTCACTGATCAAAATTCTTTTTTTTTTTTTTTTAAAGATTTTATTTATTTATTCGACAGAGATACAGACAGCCAGTGAGAGAGGGAACACAAGCAGGGGGAGTGGGAGAGGAAGAAGCAGGCTCATAGCGGAGGAGCCTGATGTGGGACTCGATCCCATAACGCCGGGATCACGCCCTGAGCCGAAGGCAGACGCTCAACCGCTGTGCCACCCAGGCGCCCCACTGATCAAAATTCTTGATTGAGTGCTGGGGGAGCTACTCTTAGGATTATTTTTCTTTTTTAATTTTCTTGTTTTTTTATTAAGGAATCTCTGTGCCTGATGTCCGGCTCGAACTCAACCCCGGATCACGAGTTGTGTGCTCTCTGACAGCCATCCTGGCGCCCTTGGCGTGTTTTTAGTAACAGCTTTATTGATGTCTAGCTCACATAGCCCACAGTTCAGTAGAGGGGACTGTAGTGTGTTCACGGGCTGGCTGTCCCCGCTATGCAGGGTCAGGACGTTTTCACCAGCCCCAGATAAAACCCAGTACCCACTAGCCGTCGCTGCCGTCCCCCCTTCACCAGTCCCTGGAGGCCACCACTGTTTTCCGACTGTGCATGTGCCTGCCATGCAGCCACACAAAACGTGGTCTTTTTTTTTTTTTTTTTTTTTTTAAGATTTGTATTTATTTGAGAGACACAAAGAGCAGTGGGGAGGAGCAGAGGGAGAGGGAGAAGCAGGGAGCCCGATGCAGGACTCAATCCCGGAACCCTGGGATCATGACCTGAGCCGAAGGCAAGCGCTTCACTGACGGAACCCCCCCCCCCCCGCCCCCCGCGGGGTGCCTCCAGAATGTGGCCTTTTGATGGGTTTCTTTCACTTAGCGTGTTTTCCAGGTTCATCCGTGTTCTAGCGTGCGTCCGTGCTTCATTCCCTTTCCTTGCCAAATAATACCCTGTCATGTGCATGGATCACATTTATCCATCCACCAGTTGACGGACATTTGGGGTATGGCTGCTCCTGGGCTGGGGTGACTAATGCTGCTGTGAGCGCTGCATGTGTTTTCAGTTCTCCTGGGCATCTGCTTGCTGCGTCTCGTGGTAACTCTCGGTCCTACAGTTTGAGGAACTGCCACACTGTTTCCCAAAGTCGCTGAGCCATTTTACATTCCACCCGCGGTGCGCCAGGGCTCCAGGTTCCCCACCTCCTCCCAGTGCTTGTCATTGTCCGTCCCTGTGATGGTAGCCGTTTTAGTGGCCGTGACGTGGGATCTTGTGTGGTTTGGGTTCAAATTTCCCTCATGACTAACGATGTCCGTATTTTCGTGTGCTTGCTGGCCACTCTGGGCCCTCGGAGAGATGTCTGTTCAGACCCTTTAATTGGGCTATTTGTCTTTCTATTGTTACTTTGTTCTTAAGGAGTCCTTTTTATATTCTGGATACAAGTCCCTTATCTGATATATAATTTAAAATGTTTTCTCTCGTTGGGTGGGTTGTCTTTTCACTTTCTTGATGGTGTCCCTGGAGGCACAAAAGTTTTAAATTTTGAGGAGATCCAACGTAATGTTTTTGTTTGTTTTCTCTTGTGGTTTATGCTTTTGGTGTCCTTTCTAAGAAACCATCGCCTGATCCGAGGTAATGATTACTCCTGTGTTTTCTTTTAAGATTTCCATGGTTTTGGGGGCGGGGGGAAAAAGATTTCTATGATTTTAGCTCTTAACATTTTTAGGTCTGTGATCCATTTTGAGTTAAAATTTTATATGGTACACGACAGGGATCCAGCTGCATTCCTTTGCAGATGGATACCCAGTTGTCCCAGCACCATTTGTTGAGAAGACTTGACTACCTTGGTACTCTTGTCAAAAATCAGTTGACCACAAATTAAAGAGTTGATTTTTGGATTCTCCATTCTAGTCCATTGATGCAAGTGTCTATCATTATGCCAGTATCACACTGTCTTGATTACTGTAGCTTTGTAGTAAGTTTTGAAATCAAGAAGCGGGAGTCCTCCAACTTTGTTCTTCTCTTTTCAAGATTGTCTGTCTCTTCTGGATCCCCTGCATTTCCGTCTGATGTTTAGGACGAACTTGCCAATTTCTGCAAAAATGCCCACTTGGATTTTGATACAAGTGCACCAGATCGGTAGAGACTCACAATATTAAGTCTTCTGATCCATGAACATGGGAAATCTTTCCATGTACTTAGGTCTTTAACTTGTTCCAACAATGTTCATATTTTCAGTGTCCACGTCTGACACTTCGGTGGTTAAATGTATTCTTTTGGGTGCTGCTCTAAATGGAATTGTTTTCTTGATTTCATTTTTGGATTAGTCACTGCAGTACATAGAAATAGGGTTGGTTTTTGTTCATTAATCTTGCATTCTGCAACCTTGCTGAACTCATTGATGGGTTCTGATTTTTAGTAGATTTCTTAGGATTTTTCTGTACACGTGATTATGTCATGTGCACACAGAGATAGTTTCCCTTCTTCTTTTCCAACCCAAATGCCTTTTCTTCCTTTTTCTTTCCTGATCACGCTGGGTAGAGCCACCACTATGACGTTGAATAGATGTGGCAGGAGTCAACAGCCTCGTCCTGCTCTCAGATTATTGAAAGAAAAGCACATCTCCATGTGGTCCTATTCTTGAGAAACTCAATCGCACAGTCTGCACCGTGAGATTAATTCGTGAAACCGAGGTTGACATTCATGGGTGGGACAGCTTGGGGTGGGCTAGGGTAGCCGGGGAAGACTTCCTGAAACAAACAGGATTTGGCTTGGCGGACAGGAAAAGCTCATCGTTAGGCAGGGTCGGCGTGTGAACGTGAGAAAAGTAGGCGTGAGTTGAGTCTGTGAGGATGGAGGGGCCGTGGGGCCGTTACAGGGGGATGGTAGTTCATCTCACAGAGAAGCTGCTGCCGGGGGGCCTGCACCCCACCCACCTGTCAGTACCCCCCTGACGTGCAGGGTTTCTCCAAATGAGGCCCCGGACCGACCCACAGTAGAGTCACCCGGGGAAGGCGATGGGGGGCCGTTTCATAGACAGATTCGGCCCCTCGCCCCAGACCTGCGTGCTGCCTCGGAATCCCGGGAGCCAGGTCCCAGGGTGTCTTCCCACGTGACCCTCGTGTATCCTGAAGGCCTGTCTTCCCCAGCTTTTCCACCTCACTCAGGGCCCCGCTCCCACGGAGCAGGTGGTCTTCCCCCCGATGTGGTCATTAAGGTCAAGGCTGCCAGCCGTTCCTGGGGCTCCCTCATCTTCCTCCTGCCTCAACAGACCAGTGTCTCTTCTCAGTCCCTCCCGTCCTCTCTCCCTCCTCTCTTTCGTTATCCGCAGCCTTATCCCCGTCCATTCCCGCCTCCCGGCGTCTGGCTAGACAGGAACCTGATGGCTGACAACAGTTTGAGCAGCCAGAGGAAGGGCTGGCGGAAGCTTCTAGCACATTGTCTTGGAGCCAGGCCCGCGTGCGGGGGGCAGGCCAGGCTGCCTGGGGCCTCCCACGCACAGAGCACCCCTGCAGAGGCACCTGTAGACCCTCCGCGGAGAGAGCCCCCAGGCTTGCGGACAGGCACACGTCTGAAGGGCACACGCAAAGCCAGATCTGTGCATAAATCCGTGCATTGGAATGGGGCCCTCTGAACCCTCAGGTGTGTAAGGGAGAAACCAGACGCACCGAATCGCGAACGTAACCCCGCGGGGGACGCAGTTTACGTACAGGCTAAAAAATCCGTTCGGCAGGCTTCCTCAATCTCCTGTCTTTTTGTCGTCTTCCCTTCCACAGGCAGGGGAGACCTTCCTGTTTTGGAAACCCTCTGTCTGACCCTGCTGCCCCATCATCTGATTCCCCTTCCGCTCAGCCTAGTTTCCCCAGATGGCGCTGTGCCCGTGGGCCCCACTTCTCCTGGCCTGCGGCCCCTCCAGCCCCGCCGCCACCTGCCTTCTGCACCCGCCGCCGGCCTCAGTCCCCGCAGAGGTTCCCGTGCTCCCCTGAGCCTGGGGCCGGTGCTGCTTTCCTCTGTGCCCGTCTGTCCTGCCGTCCAGCATGGAGCACAGGGCTGTTTCTGAGAGGCCGGCTCTTGTGTTCTTCCTTCCCTGGATGCCTGTCTCCTGTGTCCACTCTCAGTCTTTGTCTCCAGACCCTTGTTTCTAACCACCTGACGTCCCCTAACATTGCAAACTCAATGTCCAGACCAAACTGCCGTCACCAGCCCAGCCTGGTCCCCTCACTCTCACTTTCCTGGGGCCAGCTGACTGCAGACCCAGCCTGCCAAGCCCGGCTCCGTCCCCCTGTCTCCTCCAGGAGCCCACCTGACATGCCGGCCTGCTTCAGTCTGTCCCCGAAACCACGAAACAGACCTTCCACCCAGTCCAACCTCTGTCTGTGTGAGCAGGACAAGGCCCCAAACACTTAAATGTTCACTCAGGACACAGCTGGTGCCCAGGACCCCCTAGAAGGGCACTCGCGGGGCCCCTACTCTGCCTGGCAGCTTCTTGGTGGCTCGAGGGCCTTCGCTCGCTCTTTCGGCATAAAATCTTGTACTGCCGCCTGTCCGCGTCAGGGTACTTGGGCTGTCAATCACGAGGTCCATCCTGGACCTTCCATGTGCACACGTGTTGTCGAGCTCTGTTTGCGCCTAACTGAGGACTTGTCACCTAGTTGGTGCTCAATAAATGTTTAACAGGTAAATGAAAGAGGAGAAAGTTGCTTTACAGATTTCCCCTGATTAGGGCGTAGGCGGGCCCAGGGTGGGTGTAGACACTCACTCAGAAAATATTTATTGGTTGGTTAACGATGGGGCAACTCTGAATACCAGACTGAGGTGTTGGGACTCCTCTGTGAGCTGCGGGGGCCAGGCTGGCTCTGGGCACAAGAGGAAGGTCGGGAGGGTGAACGTGGGCCGAGGACGGAGGCGTGGTGAGGCACGAGCCCGGGGGCGGGGGCACCCTGGAGCTGAGAGGGAGGCGAACAGGGACATTTGGAGGAAAGAAGGGATGGGCGACGGGTGTGGAAATGGTCCTGCTGTTGGCAGAGGGCACAGCCTCGGCGTTCTGAGCAGGGGGCTGGGCATCATGACACCCGTCACAGGCGTGGTCTCAGCTTCCTTCTCGGGAAAGCTCTTCCTGGGAGGTGCGGCCATCCTGGTTTGCGGGTCAGGAAACCAGCTTGGAGCTGCAAAGCTGAACCTGGGGATTGTGTCTACCTCAAGGACTTTTCTTCCCACACATCTGAGGAGGAGGCGGGTTCGGGTCTGAGATCACAGAGTTAAACCGTCCATGCTGAGCTGAGGTGCCTGCGGGAACATGGTTAGGACTCCCAGGCCCATCCTCCCCTGTTAGACAAGGAGCCTCCTGAAATTCACGACCAGAGTCCCTGTCCTGTCTCTGTCCGCCTCGGAAAGAGCGGAGCAGACGTAAGAAATGACTGCCCAACAGTCCGAGTTCGGAGGCCTCCGAGAGGCTGAGCCCTTCTGGGGGGCTGGGGGACTGCAGGCAGACAAGAGAGCGGGGTCCAGGCTCCTGGCCACTCTCATCGGTCCCCCTGCTGTGACACTCTCCCACTGTTTTGTTAGACCTGCGCAAGGTGGTTTTGTTGTCGGCCTGTTTTTGTGTTGGGGAACTTCGGCTGGAGCCTAATACTTGCACGCAGAATCACAGAACTCTTGGCCGGGTCAGCCCAGGCCCCTGGGCAGCACTCGGGGAGCCTCTCGACACTTCCCCCGAGCTTCCCTGGAGCAGGTGAGGGCTGTTCTTGGGCTGCTGCGTCCCAGGCCCCGGGCTGGGTGCCGGACACGCCGCTGAGCGAAGAGGGTTCCGGCACTTTCTTCCGGGAGTTTCCAGGCGAGTAAAGACACGGTGCACGATGGCGCGTGCTCTGAGAGGGGACACACACAGGGGGCTGCGCGGCCAGGCCTTCAGGTCCCCTTGCCGGGAAAGTGGGCACAGCTGGCGTCCAGTGAGGACGCCCTACAGAAGCCTCGGGCTGGGTTCTCCCCGCCGTCCGTCCCGTCCACGCTAGGCTCCTCTGCTGGTGGCCGTGGAGGAGCGGTGAAGGGTTCTTTTGTTTCCCAGAAATCCCAGCCTGGGTTTCAAAATCGGGAGGAAGGAGTTTCAGGTTATATACTTTTCAGATGATCAGCCCAAAGGCCCAGGTGCTGCCTGGACAGTGTGTTCTCGGTGGTGTTGCCCCGCCTGCCAGGCCTGCAGGTGGCCGAGGGGGTAGGGCTGCGCCTCCCGGCCTCTCTGTCTCCAAAAGAAGGCCCAAACGGAGGGTGCGGGTGGCCTCCCCGCAGCTGTGCCGGCCGCTTGCTCTCGGTCCAGCAGGCGATGAGCCTCTTTGGAGGCTTTGTCTGAGCCCTTGGAGCCTCTCCTCCTGGCACCGCCTGGCTCCAGAACGCAGGAACCGGCAACGCTCTGTCCCCCCTCCCCTCCCAGCGGCCCCCCCCTCTGTCACCTGCTCTCCTGCCCAGGAGGTCTGCAAAGAAGCAGGAGGAGGGAGCTTCTGGATTTCTGGCCTCCTGCTAGCTTTTCTCCTCCCTGCTTTTAAAAAGTCCTGACAGCGCTGGTTACCTCTTACCGCGCACACACTCTGTGCTGGGCACCGTCTCAGGCTCTTCACGGGCCTCGCCTCGCTTACTGGTGACCCCAGCTCCCGCGCTGCGCACTCGGGCATTGCCGTTTGGCAGAGGCCGCAGACTCTCAGAGTCTGTTGCTGCCTGTGCGATCCCGGGCGTGCCCAGAAGGCCAGCTGGGCTCCCACTGCCGTCATCTCTCCCCTTCCTCTGACTTTTCCTGTAGAACACGAACTCTGAACCAATCCACGAGAACCACAGCTGGGTCTGGGTTCCCCCGAAGCCCCCTTGTAATATCCCTGTGCTCACTCATCTGACTGGATACCTCTCTCCCCTTGTTCTTCCTCCCTCCCCACAGGACCCTGCTGGAATCTTCGAGCTGGTGGAAGTGGTCGGCAATGGAACGTATGGACAGGTGTACAAGGTGAGGCTCCTCCATGGGGCCCTCAGGAGGGCTGGTGGGATCGGCCCTGGGTCTGAGGACTTGGGGGGAGGCTGGGGGAGGGGAGCGAGGGCCTGGGAGAGGCAAGGAGGGTGGAAGTAATGGGGGAAGGAAGCCCAGGACGTGGGGTGTTTTTGCTGGCCTGTGCACGGAGTCTCCATGAGTCCTGGGTGCAGCAGGAGCAGGTCTGGAGCCGGGTGAGGTGTGAGCAGTGGCAAGAGTGGCTGTGTGTGCGCACGCGTACATGCGTGCCTGTATCTCTGCGTGTGTGTGTATCTGTGCGTGCATGTGTGTGCGTGCGTGCACGTGTCTGTGTGCACGTGTGTCCATGTGCATGTGTGTATCTGTGCGTGTGTGTGTGTGTGTGTGCACGTGTGTATGTGTGTGCATGTCTGTCGGGGCTCACCTGGGAATTCAGAGCAGAGCTCAGGCCACAGGTGAAGCCTTGGCTTCTTCCGAGACCGCAGGGAGGCCCAGCCTTGGTGTTGGTGGAGCCCCAGGACCTGTCGCAGAGGGGAAGTGGTTTTCTCGGGCTCCCACAGCTGGCCTGCAGCAGGGCTGGCGCCAGAGCTCTGGCCTTCTGCTCTGGGGGCCGCCCCTGTCTGTTGCCTGTCGCTTTAGCCTGGGCAGGCCTGCCCATGGGTCCCACCAGGAGGGGGAGGGGCACGTTAGATGTTCCAGGTGGATGCTGTCCCCAGAGCTGGAGACCCCAGGGCACATGCCTGCCTTCTGCATCTCCCGACATGATGCTAGGCCTTTCCACCAGTCTCTGCATCTCAGGGGCTGTTTCCTGGATCGCAGGGACCACCCTGTAAGCTTTGGGGGAAAGGTGCGCCCCCTCCCCCATTCCCCTATCACCAGCCTGGTTGTTGCCATGGAGATAGCAGCTCTGCGTTCTACTGCTTCTCTGGGCTTGGGGCCTTGAATGACTGCTGAGGGCAAAAATGACCCAGGGACTGCCCCCCCCTTCCCCAGGAAGCCTGGACTTCCCTGTCCAAGGCTGGGATGGCTCCCGGAGGAATGTCCGAGGGATGAGGGGGGAGGAGGGAGAATGGCAGGGACATACTCCAGAATTTACTCTCCATTAGCGCTGGTGATGGGGCATCGACAGGCCGTTCAGCCTTCTGGGTGTCCCAGAGTTCCCTAAAATCCCAACTCTGTATTCTTTCCTGCCAATAATAATAAAAAGGCTTGGACGGGGATGATTCTGGGAAAGGCTTCCCGGAGGGGAGGGGGGAGCATGAGCCAGTGTGTCTGACATAGAAGGTGCCAGAGAGGCAGAGCCCCTCCCCCAGCCCCCCAGCTCCCTCCAAGGGGGAGAGCATCTCTTTCACTCCCCGCTCTAGCTTTCAAACTGTGGGAAGTCCGGACCAAGGTGAACCTTATTCACCTCCCTCAGCTGTTTTAGGAGAAGAGACCCTTCCTCTTGATCCAGCTGAGTGCTTAGAGTCCAGGCTCCATGGTCGTTCTTGGAGGCCTCTGCCTGCCCCTGTGACTAACCCATAAATGAAGTGTCCAGTCACCATGGGGACACTTTCTAAGACAGAAAACAGAAGGCACGGCCTGTCCCGGACTCATGCCGTCCCTGGACGCAGCCTCAGACCTGCACGCCCGCCTCTCTGTCCCGCAGGGTCGGCACGTCAAGACTGGGCAGCTGGCTGCCATCAAGGTCATGGACGTCACGGAGGTAGGCAGCAGTGGGGGCAGAGGGCGGGCTGGGGCACTGAGGAGGGCTGGGGGCTCCCGGGCTCAGCCCTCCCATTCTCCTAGGACGAGGAGGAGGAGATCAAACAGGAGATCAACATGCTGAAGAAATACTCTCACCACCGCAACATCGCCACCTACTACGGGGCCTTCATAAAGAAGAGCCCGCCCGGGAATGACGACCAGCTCTGGGTGAGACGGCCCCCAGCCCTCCCTCAGTCTACACAGCCTCCCGACTCTCACACTGTGGCCTCTTGTCCTCTGAGTGTTGGGGGAGCCCCGGGGTCCTGGGGTTTGCCCGTGCCCTGAGCAGGGGCTCACACTGTGTGTGGCCCACACTTACTAAGCAGGGAGCATTGTCACCAAGCAAATGCTGGGGCAGGTGAGTCCGTCAGTCCTGCCTCCCCCCCCCCCCCCCCCGCCCGCACAGCTCGGTGGGGGGTGTGTGTGTCCACGGCCCCAAGTACCGTGTGCGGAGGCAGGGCTCAGACCCTCCTGGCAGAGCGCAAGCCCTTCTGGATGACTTCTCTAACCAGAGCTCGCTGTGGCTCCTTTGGGCCTCCCCCAAATCCCTCCGGGCCCAGAACATTCCTGAGAGTCATTGCCCTCCCGGGCCTGGGCCCATTCCCCAGCCTCGCCCTTTCTGCTCCACAGCCCAGCCCCCGGGAGTTAGTGCCAGGGAGCGTGGCACGCGGGCTTGGGCTCATGCTGGGTCTCCCCTCCCACCAGTTGCCAGACAAGTACTTATTGAGCACCTTCTGTGTACTCTGCGCAGATAGGCGTGAGTCACGGCCCCGTTTCCAGGGTGCTCACACACACAGAATATGCCCAGAGGAAGCGCGGCAACGCTGCCCCGGTTACCTGCCGGCCGGTGAAGGGGGATCCGGGGAGACCAGAGGCTAGGCGCTAGCCGGGGCGCCCCCTGCTGGACACGCGGGACCCCTGTCCTTCCCCTGGGCTTGTTGGGTGGGGCAGATGTGCGGCATACAAATTCCCTTTATTGCATGTGCGAGTGCCACATTCCCTCCGGCCTTTCTGCATCAGAAGTGGCTTTTGGAAAATACAGTGGAACACGAGGACTGGCTCCAGTGCCCGGGGCGCTGACGTGGCCCGGCCTCCGCGGTTCGAGCCGGGGTCTTCCCAGGACCCCTCCTGCAGCTCTCTGGCTGACGGCGTGCTGCGCTGTCTCAGGCCGGCCTGGACAATCATTCTTAGCCTGTCTTGCCTCGGTCAGGGGTTGCCCAACTTTTCTTTTGCCATGAAGGCTGGGCAGCAGGTATTCGGGGCTCTGTGGACCGTACGGCCTGTGACGGCTCCTCACCGCACCCGCGGAGCCCCGAAACAGCCACAGGCATGCGCATATGAACGGGGACCGGAATGTCGGTGGGCCCCCAGAAGCCTTTATTTAGGACACTGAAACTTGGATTTTATAGGATTCTTAGTTTGATTTTTTTTAACCATGTATAAATGTAAAAACGAGGCTTAGCTCACCGGCCAAAGTTTGCCAGCCCGCACTCTGGGACTGCCGTTGTGGCTTCGGGCGGTGGGTCCCCACAGGGCGCCGACGAAAGCCTCGGGCCCCTCGCCCAGGAAACCATGCGCACACACCTCATTCTGTCTGCAGTCTCCAGGGTTCCTTGGGCTCCTCCTTGGGACCCAGACGGTCTCCCTCAGCCCCACGTGCCCTGTCTTCCCGCCTGCACAGCCTTCTCCTCTCCTCAGCTCCCCCCTGCTCCGCGGCTCACCCCAGTTGTGGCCCCAAGGCCTCTGGCCCTCCTCCAGGGGGCTGGCGGGGAAGGAGGCCCTGCCTGACGGCTGCTTCCCCCCAACTCCCTGCACGTCCCTGGGGCCGTAGCTGGTGATGGAGTTCTGTGGTGCTGGTTCCGTGACAGACCTGGTGAAGAACACGAAAGGGAACGCCCTGAAGGAGGACTGCATCGCCTACATCTGCAGGGAGATTCTCCGGGTGGGTGCAGCCTCGCCCCCGGCATAACCCTCCCTGCCCTAGGGAGGCCCGGGTTAGGGGTGGGAGGAGGCGGAGGCCAGTGCTGGAGAACTCTGGCAGCTGGGGGGCTGGGGGGGGGGCAGGGACAGGGCCCTTGGGCACCATACCTGCCCCCTGCAGCTGCCGGGCCTTCTCCAGGGTTTGCTCCTCTGAGGACACGCCCCGCGGGCACTTGGGCTCCCGGGTGGGGAGGGGCCGCCCCTGCAGCCCAGCCCCATCTCCCCCTCCCCTCGCTCTCGCACACCTCCAGCACCAGGGCTGATCTCCCCTGCCCTCCTGCCTCAGGGTCTGGCCCATCTCCACGCCCACAAAGTGATCCATCGAGACATCAAGGGGCAGAACGTGCTGCTGACAGAGAATGCCGAGGTTAAGCTAGGTAAGCCAGTTCCTTCCACAGCAGATGCGGCCCCCTGACCTCCAAGACAGAATGAGAGAGGCTGGGAGTCTTGCTCCTGCCCTTCCCATCCCCTCCCCTGCTAGAAATCACTCCAGAAGTTGCCCCCCTGCTACCTCTGTCCCAGGTGCTGGGCAGGTCCTCCTGGGGAGATGGGATATTTTGGCCCCTCCTTCCTGTCCCTTGGCCCTTTCACATTGCTTCCCCCCCCCCCCCCCCCATGCAGGGAGATCAGGTCAGGCTGCTCGGGATGTGGATGGGGTGGCAGAGATGTCAGGGAATGTCTGGGTAGGCAGGGACCGCCGCTGCCTCTGGGGCATGCACCTGCCAGCGCCAAGACCCTCTTTTATGACCCCTCCCTCCGTGTGTTCCCAGTGGATTTTGGGGTGAGCGCGCAGCTGGACCGCACTGTGGGCAGACGGAACACTTTCATCGGGACCCCCTACTGGATGGCCCCGGAGGTCATCGCCTGTGACGAGAACCCTGACGCCACCTACGATTACAGGGTATGGAGGAGGAGGCAGGGCATGGAGGCAGCCGGGGCAGCACAGGGATGGGGTGGTGGGTAGATTGAAGACACTGGGGGTGTGGACGGGCCAGGTGACACAGAGAAGGTGTGGTGGTGTGCTGGCGGTGAGGGGTGGGGTCTGCTGGAGCCGGGCCTCGGGAAGGGGTGCAGACCAGAAAGTGGCCCTGAAGAGGCCCGGATGGTGGGTGCAGAGGATGGTGGGTGTGGAGGGCCGTTAGGGACATGCTCCTGTCCCTCCTTCTCTCCCCTCTGCAGAGTGACATTTGGTCTCTAGGAATCACAGCCATCGAGATGGCAGAGGGGGCCCCCCGTAAGTGTGGAGCCTGGGAGTGGAGGGAGCCCCAGAGGGGCTGGGGGGGTGGGTCACTGGAGGTCATGGTGGGAGGGGCTCCTTGAAGCTCTCCGCATGGCTGCGAGAGGGACTCATGTTGTTCCCCCATGTGCCAGCTCTGTGCGACATGCATCCCATGCGAGCCCTCTTCCTCATCCCACGGAACCCACCCCCCCGACTCAAGTCCAAGAAATGGTAGGTCCCTGGACCAGGCCCCCTGTCTTCACCCTTGCGATCCGTGAGGGTCTGCACCACAGAGGGGTGGGGCCAGGCGGGGCTTTGAACGCGGAGAAGACCATGGGAAAACCCAGGTGGCTTTTGGACGGATGCTTCCCCGCTCGCGCCTGTGACCTCCCCCTTCCGAGGGGCCGTCCCAGTGTGAGCTCTCTCCCTTCCAGGTCTAAGAAGTTCACCGACTTCATTGACACGTGTCTCATCAAGACCTACCTGAGCCGCCCGCCCACCGAGCAGCTGCTCAAGTTCCCGTTCATCCGCGACCAGCCCACGGAGCGGCAGGTCCGGATCCAGCTCAAGGACCACATCGACCGCTCCCGGAAGAAGCGAGGCGAGAAAGGTCAGCGGACCAGCAGGGAGGTGGCTGGCCAGCAGGGAGGGCCTCCTCCGCAGCCCGGCTTCTCCCGCCCCTACCCGCCTCCCCTCCAGCGCCTAGGCCTCCCGGTCCGAGGAGACCTTCTCCCCAAACTCCCAGCCCCATAGGCCTTTGTCCTCATCCACCCCCCCAGCCCCCCGGATCCCAGGCAACCTTCCCAACCGGGGCCACCCTGTTATAGGCCGAGAGGCTCCATGGTGAGCGGGTGCGGCCGCAAGTGCACATTGTGCGCGTGCGCTGCGCCATGGCTGGGGCGTCTGGTCCACCCCCACCCCCACCCCCGCTCCGTCCGTCCTGTCCGGGCCCAAGTTCCAAGGGGCCCAAGTTCCAAGGGGGCGGACGGGGACCGGGTGCGCGGCCCGCCACGCAGACCGTGTTGATCATCCCCGCGGAAGGTTCCCTAGGTCGGGGTGGGGTGTGGGGCGCTGGGTGAAGGAACAGCAGTGCCCCCCCCCCCCCGCAGAGGAGACGGAGTATGAGTACAGCGGCAGCGAGGAGGAGGATGACAGCCACGGAGAGGAGGGCGAGCCCAGGTGGGCCACACCGCCGGCTGAGGGGCAGCCGTGCGCCCTGGCGTAGGGGGCACAGAGCCGGGGAGACCACAGAACCCGCCCCGGGTGCCGGAGGAGCTGGGGGTGGGGGGGGGTGGGGGGCGGGGGCGACGGGCCCTGCCCCCGCGCACACGCACTGACCCCTGCGCCGTGCCGCCCCGCACCCAGCTCCATCATGAACGTGCCCGGGGAGTCCACGCTGCGCCGGGAGTTCCTGCGGCTGCAGCAGGAGAACAAGAGCAACTCGGAGGCCCTGAAGCAGCAGCAGCAGCTGCAGCAGCAGCAGCAGCGGGACCCCGAGGCGCACATCAAGCACCTGCTGCACCAGCGCCAGCGCCGCATCGAGGAGCAGAAGGAGGAGCGGCGGCGCGTGGAGGAGGTGGGCGCCCGGCCCGGGCTGGCTCGCCCTCCCCCACCCCGCCGCGTCCCTGCTTCCGCCCCCCGGCTCGCCGCCCCCTCCGCGTGGGGGTGTCGGCGGCCCGCAGAGAGGGTGGTCCCCACCCCCTTCCTGCGCGGAGCCCCTCCCGTTCGTCCCGCCCGTGATCTCAGGTGTCAGGGCGGTGGGGCCCCGCACACGCTCCAGCGGCCTGGGCGTTTGCCCCAAACAGCCGTGTGGTCTGATCTGGAACTCCCTTCTAAAGGTCCTCCTTTTATTTTTGGTTGGTTGGGCTTAGATTTGCTGGAAAGTACGGTCTTGTCACTTGGAGTAATTGGAGGCGGGTGGGAGAAATACCTTTTAGTAGTCTTATTTTTAAATAGGGGTGGTTTTTTTAAAATCACTGATTTAAAAAGGGAGCATCTGTATCCGTACGTACTTAGATGCCCTTATTTTGCGGGACGGACGTGGCGAGGAAGGAGAAGGTATAAATATGGCCTTCAACATTGGGATTTTTGTTGAAACGATTACATGATTTCAAAGTTGGCGGAGAGCCGGACTTAACAAGAAGACCGTCTAAGTGCTCGGAGATACCCCGCTGCTGTCCCCAAAGCAGCCCCTGAGCCAAGGCGCTGCGCTAGCCGGGCCCAGAGGGTCGCACCGATTCCCGGCAGCGGACGGAGAGAACGCCGTGTGCCGCGGGGTCCCCCTCGCAGGGACGGGCAGGGCACCGGGAGCTCCCGGGCTGGAGGGGCCCCTCGGGCGGCCTCCCCTCTAGTTTGGACACACCTGGCCGCACCCGCGCGGCCGCCCTGGGCCCCGCGCTTCTGCACGGGGGCCTGCCGCCCCCTTGTGGCCAGAGCCTGTCCCTGCGGCCCACTCCACGTCACTCCCGGCCGGGGTGGGTGTTCGGGGCCAGGGGCTGGGCGTCTAGCTATCGGGCACTTTGCTGCCGTGGCTTGGCTGGATTAGTGGAGGGGTGGACAGAGAAGGCTTCCGAGGCTGCCCTCCGGGGGCAGCAGCCGCCGCCGGGACCCCCATGGCTCTGGGGCAGGGAGGCTTGCAGGAGCAGGCGGGAGTCGCCCCGTCCCCCAGCAGTCCCAGTGAGAAGACGTGTCCGCACTGTCCAGTAGGGGTCCCCTTCCCAGCGGGCGCCAGCAGCAGGCCGGGCACCCCGTTCTGGGGCTGAGGGTCCAGGGCAGGCGTGAAAGCACGTGTTCCCACCCCCAGCAACAGCGGCGGGAGCGGGAGCAGCGGAAGCAGCAGGAGAAGGAGCAGCAGCGGCGGGAGGACATGCAGGCCCTGCGGCGGGAGGAGGAGAGGCGGCAGGCTGAGCGGGAGCAGGTACAGCGCCCCCAGCGCACACCGGACTCACCCCTTCCCTGCCCGCCTCCCCTCTGCTCCTGCTGCCTGCCTCCCCTGCGCCCGAAGCCCTTCCCCTTCTTTCCCGTCCCCTAGATTCCCCCTATCTTTTCCAGCTTCACTCTCTCTCTGTTTTCTCCCACCCTTCAACCCCCACCCTGGCTCCTGTCCTCCTCCTGTCTCTGTGCCTTCATTCCCCATCTCTCTGCCCCGTCCTTGACTCCTCACCCCTGCACCTGCCTTCGCCGGCGCTCCACCGGGCTTCCTCCTCATCGCCTGCCCTCCCGGGGCTCATCCCACCCCATCTGTCCTCTGATTCTGCCCGCTCTCCTCCTCATCCTCACCCCACCGATCCCGTCCTGCAATGCTGCCCCCCCCCGCCTCTCCCTCTCCCCTGCCCTGTGCCCCCCGCCCCCCAGGACTATATCCGTCACAGGCTGGAGGAAGAGCAGCGACAGCTCGAGATCCTCCAGCAACAGCTGCTCCAGGAACAGGCCCTGCTGCTGGTAACGGGGTCCCCGGTCCCTCTGGGAGGACGCGGAGGCAGGGCCTCCGTGCCGGAGTGGGATGGGGACACTTCAGGTGCCAGGGGAAGACCCCTCCCGTCCGGGCAGCTGGAGAAAGGGCCTGCCTGCGCCCGCCCCGGGCCGCGCCCCGCTGAGCCCGCCCCCCTCCCTTGGGCCCAGGAGTACAAGCGGAAGCAGCTGGAAGAGCAGCGGCAGTCAGAGCGGCTCCAGAGGCAGCTGCAGCAGGAGCACGCCTACCTCAAGTCCCTCCAGCAGCAGCAGCAGCTGCAGAAGCAGCAGGGCCCGCCCGGGGACCGGAAGCCGCTGTATCACTACGGCCGCGGCGTCAGTCCCGCCGACAAGCCGGCCTGGGCCCGAGAGGTACTGCCGCTGGCCTCGCCACCGCTGCGGGGGGGCGGCCGGGGGGACGTACTGCTGGGCACGGGCCATAGGGCCAGAGCGGTGCGATGAGGGGGGGCTGTGTTTTGAAGACGGCGAAGCAAAGCTGGCCCGTCAGGCATCCTTCCACGCCACAGGTCGAGGAGAGAACGAGGATGAACAAGCAGCAGAACTCCCCCTTGGCCAAGACCAAGCCCAGCAGCACAGGGCCTGAGCCCCCACTCCCCCAGGCCTCCCCCGGGCCCCCGGGGCCCCTTTCCCAAACTCCTCCTATGCAGAGGCCGGTGGAGCCCCAGGAGGGACCGCACAAGGTGAGCCTCTCCCCGTTCCCAAGTTAACGCACGGACAGGGGAGTCTCTCTCTGCACAGCCGCGGCACAGCCATGTGCACGCGCACGCGCACCCTGAGCAGGGGTCGTGGATCTCGGGGTATGGGGGCAAAGACGGCCACTTGTCTGTCGCTGCGTGAGTCTGGTCTTGTCCCACCTGTTCCGGGACTTCCAGAGCTCCTCTCCTCCGACGGACAGTTGGAAGCCAGAGGCTTTCCTCACCCCTTCCTCCCAGCCCAGGCCCCCCGCTCCCGGGTGGGGATGCGCCACAGAGCGGGCAGCCCACCCTCCCTGGTCTTTCCCTGCAGAGCCTGGTGGCGCACCGGGTCCCACTGAAGCCATATGCAGCGCCTGTACCCCGATCCCAGTCCCTGCAGGACCAGCCCACCCGGAACCTGGCTGCCTTCCCAGCCTCCCACGAGCCTGACCCTGCCGTCCCCACGCCCACTGCCACGCCCGGCGCCCGAGGAGCCGTCGTCCGCCAGAATTCAGATCCCACCTCCGAAGGGCCTGGCCCCAGCCCGAACCCCCCAGCCTGGGTCCGGCCCGACCCTGAGGCCCCACCCAAGGTAAGGGCCGTGCTATGGGACCAGGAGAGAGCAAGGGAACAGAAAGAGGAGGAGCTGTGGGGAACGGGCAAGGTGGAGGCAGTTCAGGGCTGGAAGGGAAGGGCCAGACGCCTGCCCTGGGCCCTGGGCCTCGGGTACAGGTGGGACGGCGGGCTGCCTGCTCTGGGACTGCGTCCCTGCTCCCGGGGCTGAGGGAGGGAACGGAAGCATGCCCAGGGTGTTTGGGGAGCCTCGGGGGCAGACTGGCTGGGCCGCAGTCCCCGCTTCATGATTGTGAAAAATTCGTGAGCTTCCATGAGCTCGGTTTGCGTGTCCGGGAAAGCCGGGGAGAACACCTATCAGGGACCAGGCGAGGACCCATTTGAGGAGTGGCCACCAGGCCGCAGGCACGACAGGCTGATCCCCCCTCCTCCTTCAGGTGCCTCAGAGGACCTCCTCCATCGCCACCGCCCTCAACACCAGTGGGGCTGGAGGGGCCCGGCCCGCTCAGGCTGTCCGCGCCAGGTAGCACCCTGGTGGGGTTGCATGGGGACCCGGGCGGGGGTGCTGGGGGGGGCACAGGGAGGTTGCCAGGTTACCCGCTGAGGGGTGGGCAAGCCCCACCTCGTCACCTCAGCACCCCTGCCCCGCCCCCCCGGCACCCCTGTGCTCCCTCCACAGACCTCGCAGCAACTCCGCCTGGCAAATCTATCTGCAAAGGCGGGCAGAGCGGGGCACCCCCAAGCCTCCAGGGCCCCCCGCTCAGTCCCCTGGCCCGCCCAACGCCTGTAGGTAATGGAGTTGCCTCCCCATTGCCTCCCACCCTCACTTCTGCCACGGGCTCCCCCCCCCCCCAGGTGGTGGTTCCCCTCTCTGCGCTGCAGCTCCATGCTGGAGTGGGGGCACCGGCCTCCCTGACCTGCCTCTGCCCTCCCACAGCAACCCCGACCTCAGGAGGAGCGACCCTGGCTGGGAGCGCCCTGAAGGTGCCCTCCCGTCCCACGGGCACCTCCCGCAGGCCGGCTCACTGGAGCGGAACCGCGTGGGAGGTAGGCAGGCCTGCTCTGGGATGCTGCCTTGGGGCCAGGTCGGGGACGGTTGGCTGTGGAGCTCCAGGGTCACTGAGGGTGGTGACCAGGTGTCCATGACCTCCCTTCTCCTACCCTGCCTGACCCAGCCTCCTCCAAACTGGAGAGCTCACCCGTGCTCTCCCCCGGGAACAAAGCCAAGCCTGAGGACCACCGTTCGCGGCCAGGCCGGCCCGCAGTAAGTCACCGGTGGCAGCTGTGGCCGCATCTGCTCCCGGGGCAAGGGGGGGGGCTTGGGGCCTCGGAGCCCCCAGGAGCCTGGTGCTGGAGCTGGGCCCTCTAGAACCTCGTGCAAAGGGGCTGCGGGCTGCACTTCTCGGCTCCTGACCTGTCTTCACCTCTTTCCTGCTCTCCTGGCTGCTTTTCCATCCCTGCGGCCTCTCCCAGAGCTATAAGCGCGCCATCGGTGAGGTCAGTGAGAAGGCCTGCTTGGGAGCCCCCTGTTGCCTGCCCCTTCTCCTTCTGGCTCCCTTTGTACCCGCTTCCTCCCTCCCCACTCTCCCCTCCTCATTCATCCCCCCCCACCCTCCAGGATTTTGTGCTGTTGAAAGAGCGAGCCCTGGACGAGGCCCCGCGGCCTCCCAAGAAGGCCATGGACTACTCGTCCTCCAGCGAGGAGGTGGAAAGCAGTGAGGATGAGGAGGAGAGCAACGGCGAGCCCTCCGAGGGGAGCAGAGATACCCCCGGAGCCCGGTATGGGGGTGCCCTGGGGAAGGGCAGGCTTTCCCTCTCCTAGCTGGGGGACCCTGGCTATCACTGCTGGTCAGGTTCCCCTTCCCTTCTCTAGAGCACGGGGTCCGGGCTGGTGTCCCCGGGCCTCCCCCAGGAGCCAGCACACGGCACCCCTCCCCCCACAGCGGGGCAGCGTCCAGTGGAGGGGAGAGCACTGGTCCTCCCTCTCCGTCTGCGCCCCTCGGTGGGCGGGACCTGGGGCTGACAGCCGTCTTCTCTCCCACGGCAGTGACGGAGACACGGACAGCGTCAGCACCATGGTGGTCCACGACGTGGAGGAGATAGCCGGCACCCAGACCCCCTATGGGGGCGGCACCATGGTGGTCCAGCGCGTGAGTGCGCCCCCACCTTCTTCCGAGCTCCTGCTGTGCCCCGTCCTCCACGCTGGCACTGGCTGCCTTTCCTCTGTCCTTTAGACCCCGGAAGAGGAGCGCAGCCTGCTACACGCGGACAGCAACGGCTACACCAACCTTCCAGACGTCGTCCAGCCCAGCCACTCGCCCACCGAGAGTGGCAAAGGCCAGAGCCCCCCCTCGAAGGACGGCGGCAGCGACGTAAGTGGGCACATGTGGCCCCGAGCTGTGGGGCAGCGGGCAGGGGTGCCAGGGGCCTGGGTCTCGAGTATTCGCCTGATCGCTGCCCGCTCCCGCAGTACCAGTCTCGTGGGCTGGTGAAGGCCCCTGGCAAGAGCTCATTCACGATGTTTGTGGACCTGGGGCTCTACCAGCCCGGAGGCAGCGGGGACACTATCCCCATCACAGGTGAGGGCCACGGAGGCAGAAAAGGCACCTGAGGCTGGGGTTTTTGCCCCGTGTCCACCCCTCCCTGCACCTCCTCCTTTCTCTACCCTCCTCCTGTCATGCTGAGTACTCAGAGGCACCCTCCACCAACTGCAGGGGTGGGGGTGAGGAGGGGTGGGGGAGAGGGCTGCAGCTCTCCTCTCCCTGCTCTCTTTCCCGCAGCCCTGGTTGGGGGAGAGGGCGGCCGGCTGGACCAGCTCCAGTACGACGTGCGGAAAGGCTCCGTGGTCAACGTGAACCCCACCAACACCCGCGCCCACAGCGAGACCCCCGAGATTCGGAAGTACAAGAAGCGGTTCAATTCAGAGATTCTCTGTGCGGCCCTCTGGGGTGAGCCTGGCGCCGCGGCGGGGGTGCGAGGGGAGGAGCGGGGTGTGGTGTGCCCTGTGCTCCCGGTCAGGCGGGGGCGGGCTGCGGGGACCGGGCTGGGTGACCTGGCCGCCTCCTGCTGCAGGCGTCAACTTGCTGGTGGGCACGGAGAACGGCCTGATGCTGCTGGATCGAAGCGGGCAGGGCAAGGTGTACGGGCTCATCGGGCGGCGGCGCTTCCAGCAGATGGACGTGCTGGAGGGGCTCAACTTGCTCATCACCATCTCAGGTACGCGGGGGGCGGGGCGGCCCGGGAGGAGGCGGGGCTGCGGACCACGGAGGGCGGAGGCGGGCGGGAGGCCGGGGCGGACCTCCAGTGAGGGTCTGTGTGTCCGGCCCGCAGGGAAAAGGAACAAATTACGGGTGTATTACCTGTCTTGGCTCCGGAACAAGATTCTGCACAATGACCCGGAAGTGGAGAAGAAGCAGGGCTGGACCACCGTGGGGGACATGGAGGGCTGCGGGCACTACCGCGTGGGTGAGAGGAGGTCACTGCAGGGGGTCTGGGCTGCAGGGCTGAGCCTCGGAGCCAGAGGCTGGGCGACGGGGATTGGCGCTCGGTGACACGCTTGTGCCCCCCCCCCTCGCGCCCCCAGTGAAATACGAGCGCATTAAGTTCCTGGTCATCGCCCTGAAGAGCTCCGTGGAGGTGTACGCCTGGGCCCCCAAGCCCTACCACAAGTTCATGGCCTTCAAGGTAGCCCCAGCTGCAGCCCCCCACCTGCCCAGCGCCGGCCCAGCAACCCCGGCCGCGTCCCCTGAGCCCCTCTCCCCTCCGCAGTCCTTCGCCGACCTCCCTCACCGCCCTCTGCTGGTCGACCTGACAGTGGAGGAGGGTCAGCGGCTCAAGGTCATCTACGGCTCCAGCGCCGGCTTCCACGCTGTGGACGTGGACTCGGGGAACAGCTACGACATCTACATCCCCGTGCACGTAAGCTGGGCGGGGCTTCGGGCGGAGCGCGGCCACCAGCCCCGGGGTCTGGGTGCCGGCCTGCAGCCCGCCCTCTCGTCCCCAGATCCAGAGCCAGATCACGCCCCACGCCATCATCTTCCTCCCCAACACCGACGGCATGGAGATGCTGCTGTGCTACGAGGACGAGGGCGTCTACGTCAACACCTACGGGCGGATCATTAAGGATGTGGTGCTGCAGTGGGGAGAGATGCCCACCTCTGTGGGTGAGTGAGGCGCCCGCCCCCTCGCCGCCGCCGGAGCTGCAGCCCGCTCACGGCCCCCCTCCCCTTCTCCCCCAGCCTACATCTGCTCCAACCAGATCATGGGCTGGGGCGAGAAAGCCATTGAGATCCGCTCAGTGGAGACAGGCCACCTGGACGGCGTCTTCATGCACAAACGGGCCCAGAGGCTCAAGTTCCTGTGCGAGCGGAACGACAAGGTGGGGAGGCCCCTGTCCTGCCCGGGGCTGGCTCCGTGGCCCTAGGTCCCCTGATGGATGGGGGGGGGGAGGGGGTCCTGGGGGCACAGCCTGCCCTTCCTTCACCTTCAGTCTGAGACACCCCACCCCCCGACTGCACCTGGAGGTCTGTGGCTGCCCTCTCCCCAAGCATCTCTGCCCCTGGGGTGGGGGGCGCTCTAAGAAACACATTCTGCAGTTTCTAGCTCTTCCCTCTCTCACGTTCCCAGTTAACCCAGACCCCCCCCGCCCCCCCTCGGTGATGTCCTCTTCTACCCCACAGGTGTTTTTCGCCTCGGTCCGCTCTGGGGGTAGCAGTCAAGTGTACTTCATGACGCTGAACCGTAACTGCATCATGAACTGGTGATGGGACAGCCGCCCCACAGCCAGACCCCCCCCCCCCAGGCCGCCCTTTTCTCCCCTCCCTGGGCTTTTGCTTTGACTGGTTTGATTCACTGGAGCCTGCTGGGAACGTGACCTCTGACCCCGATGCTTTCGTGATCACGTGACCATCCTGTTTCCCCCCCCCCCCCAATACGTTCTCTCCCCAAAACTGTGCCTGTCCCAATTCCAGGGAGAGGCACAGCATCCCCTTACCAGGAATCAAGAGGGCCGAGCCCCACCCCTCTTTTCTCCACTTCAGAGGAGAGTGCTTGGGGCGTGGACCCCGTACCCCACTGCTGCTGACCAGGCAGGGCCCTGGGCCCCTTCATTTGCACGTCAGGGGAGCCGGCTCCCCCCTTGAATGTACCAGACCCCGGGGGGGGGGTCACTGGGCCCTAGGTTTCAGGGGGGTCGCCCGCCACTCCAGGGGCAGGGACCATTTCCTCATTTTCTGAAAGCACTTTAATGATTCCCCTCCCCCCAAACCCCAGGGAATGGAGGGGGGACCCCGCCAGCCAAAACATTTCTCCCTTTCCAACCCCATTTCTTTCTAGCCTCTGTCCTTCCCTGGTGGAGGGAGGGAGCAAGGAGCTCCCGGTCCCCACCCCCGGCACCCCCTTGCTTGCCTCTGTATATAGTGTGAGCAGCAAGTAGCCCCGCTCCTCCTCAATGTAGTGGCCTTGGAGATTCCGTTTGTTAATAAAGACAATTCAACCAGCTCCTACCATCTCGGGCCCTGTTTTACTGTTTTCTTTGCCAGGCCTGGATACCAGCCAGGGTGAGCCAGCAGGGCTGGGAGGGAGGAGGCGGCCAAGGCGGCCTAATCCCCGTGGGCTTGCGAGGACCTTCACTGAGAGCGAGAAGACGAAGCAGCTCCTAGGGCTAGAGGGTCACGTGGGCCTGGGGCCTCAGGAGCTGGGTGCGTGGGCAGGGCTGGATGGAGGGGTGAGGGCTGGTTTCTGGGGGACCGTCCTCGGCTTCTGATCCCGCCCGGCGGCCAGACCTACGCGTGTGCGCGCGCGCACAGCTCTTGGGAGGTTGGCAAAGTGGATTTATTACTGAGGTGGGTAAAGGGTCACGATACAGCAGAGCCCAGCAGAGGGCTTTTCAAAACCGGTTTCCTCCCGGAAGTTGGGTGGGGAGCCGGCTACATACACGGAGGGTAGGGCAGTTCGGGCACCTGGTTGAAGTAGCCCCCGAGGAAGATGAGGCTGGACCCCACGCCGAAGAGCCCCAGGGCGGCCCAGAAGCAGATGTTGTCCAGGGCCTTCCCCATGCGCACCCAGTCGGACACCTCCTGGGGAGGGGGCAGACACAAGCTGCGGCTCCCGCGGCGCCAGGGCCTGGAGCCTCCAGGTGACCACCCGCCACCCTCCCCCTGGCCTGTCCCACCTCACCGGAGGCCTCCCGCTCCCGCGTGCTCTCGGCCACAAAGTTCACGGCATCCACGCAGCAGCGGACCTCGGGGGCGGCGGAGCCCAGGCTCTGGCAGAGGGCAGCTAGTGGGCCGCCCGGGAGGGGAGGATCAGCGGGGAACCCGCCCCGCCCCGCCTCCGCCGGTGCCAGCCAGCCCGCCATCCGCCCGGGCCCCCCTGCTCACCAGTCCAGACCCCATGTCGGTGCCTCTGTCCCTCAAACACGAGCTCGCTCCGCGGCTTTTTCAGTATCAGCTCCTCAGCGCGGAGCAGCAGGCCCACAGAGGACGCGCGCCGGGGCGGTGAGGTGGTCCGGGGAGCCTCGGGGGGCGCGCCCGAGCCCAGCAGCCGCGGCAGCAGCTCCAGCAGGACCTGGCGGCAGGGCGGGGCGAGCTCGAGTCCCCGCCCACCCAGCGCCTCGCCCCGCCCACCCGGCGCTTACGTGGCGCAGCCGAGGGGATATGGTGTGTGTGGTGGGCGTCCGCAGAGACACGTTGAGCACGACGACGCAGTTCATGACGATGATCGTGGCAACCACCATGACGAAGATGAGGTACCTGCGGGGCCCGCCACACGTGACCTCACAAACGACCCTCCCCGACGGCAAGGCGGCTCCTCCCCAGAGGGCCAGAAGGCGCGAGAAGCTCCGGTGCCCCCTTTTCCGCCGGCGGCCATGAAGGGGACCCCCAGCTCCCTGGAAACCCTGCTGTGGGTCTACCACTTCCACAGCTCCACGGAGGTGAGGCTACGCCAGAGGCCCCGCCAGGGCGGGAGGCCCCGCCAGGGCGGGCGGCCCCGTGAGATCTGTCTGCCCCGTGACCCGACGGCCCCGCCACCCCTGCTCCTTGTCCAGGTGGCCCTGCAGCCCCCACTCCTGTCCTCCCTGGAACTCGCTGTGGCCGCAGCCCACGAGTATCTGGAGCAGAGGTTCCGAGAGCTCGAGTCCCGGGATCCGCAGGGGCCGCCCGCCCCGAAGCCCACCCTGGGGCTGGTGCTGAGAGAGGCCGTGGCCAGCGTCGTGAGCTTCGGTGCCACCGTGTTCGAGGTGGGGCGCAGGGGGCTGCGGGGAAGGGGGGGCAGAGACCCCTGCATCCCCACCAACTCCTCCATGCCCCACCGCAGATCTCAGCCCTGTGGCTGCAGCAGGAGGTGCGGGGACTGGACAGCGGCGCCGGCAGCCCGAGCCCAGCCTCAGGCGCCGGGGACCCGGGCGGAGCGCTGGCCCGAGTAGCCCAGGCCGCGGGGCAGGGGGCTCGGCAAGCGGGGGCTGCGGCGGGCGCAGGTGCCCGGCTGGTGCTGCAGGGGGCGTGGCTGTGCCTGTGCGGGCGGGGCCTGCAGGGGTCCGCCTCCCTCCTGCAGCAGTGGAGGCGCCAGCTAGGCCTCGGAACTGCTGGGGGACCGGTGAGTTCAGGACGGAGATGGATGGAGGGGAGAGGAGTTGGGGGCCGGAGGCGGCGGGGCTCGGGGGGGGGGGCACTGAGCCGGCCCGCCCCCGGCAGAGATACTCAGGGGACCTCAAGGTGGCGTCCAGCAGCAGCGCGGAGGACGGCGTACCCGAGAACCCACCGCCGTCCCAGATCCTCCCCACGCTCGAATAAAGCCCAGGTGGGCCCGGAAGGCGGAGCTGCTCCCGTGTCATGTGGCCCTGGCCCCGCCCCCGTGCTCGCCCGGCCCCGCCCACACGCGTGGGTCCCCTCCGGGACCCTCCGCCGTCACCTGCCCAGCATCGGCACGCTCAGCGACGTCTCGGGGATTTTCTGCGCAATCAGGAACAGGAAGACGGTCTGGGCGAGCAGGACGTTGATGGAGACGGTGCACTTCTGGCCGCCGGCTGGAGGGAGCGCCCGGTGAGAGCAGGCCCCGCCGCCCACAGCGCGCCCGGGGTGGGGGTCCGGGTCGCCCCTTACCCTGCGCCGGCAGGAAGTAGGCGAGCAGCACCAGGCCCGAGATGAGCACGCAGGGCACGATGATGTTGATGACGTAGAAGAGCGGCTTCCGGCGAATGATGAGTGTGTAGATGACGTCGACGACCCCCGGGCCGCCAGCGGAGGCGCGGTCGGGGCGACGGATCAGGCCGGGGCAGAAGTCGATGGCCCACTCGCCGTTCTCTGCGGGGCGGGAGGCGCGGTCAGCCGGCCCCCGGGCCGCACACCTGGGGCTCCGGGCGGAGGAGCGGGTGTGGCCGGCCCGCCCCTGCTGGTGGGGCCGCAGGGGGTCTGGGCCGTCGGGGCGAAGGTGGTTCCGGCGCGACCGTCGAGAGTGCTTTCGGGGGAGGGGCAAGGTCGAGGCCAGCTGCAGGAGTCCAGCCCTGGCCTCGATGGTCTCGGGCCACGGCGAGTCCCCACCCTGGACCCCGTCTCGGGGCGGGTTCTTGGAGCAGGAGGAGGCCTCACCAGTGTAGGCCTCGGTGTCGATTTCGATCTTGCTGATGGTCTCGCCTGCGTCGTCCACGGCGAAGACGAAGTCCACCTCTTCGGCACTGTAGGTCTGCGAGCTGCAGGGCAGGGCCGGTCGGCACCGGGGAAGCTCGGACCCGGCCTCGGCTCCGCCCCCGGTGCCGGTGCCGGCCCCCCCGCCCCCGCCTCTGAGCCGCTCATCCCACCGGAAGACCAGCGAGCAGTTCTGCCAGTCGAAGGGGAAGTAGGTGACCTCGACGGCGCAGGTGCTGCGGTAGATGGCGGGGGGCAGCCAGCTCACGTAGCCACCCTCGTAGACCAGCACGTTGGCGTCGTAGGCCACGCCGAACTGGCCGTCAATGCTGCGGGTCCCGAGAGAGACGGCGTCCGCCCGAGCCCGCGACCCCCTCGCCCTCCGAGCAAGCCCTGCCCCCTCCAGGTGCAGCTCCGCCCCCGGCCGCCCGTGCTCACTTGTTTTCCAGCACGATCTCCGGGAGCCAGACGAGTTCCGAAGGCACCCGCAGGGTCTCCACGCCCCCGAAGTCGTCCTTGCTGTAGTTGAGTCGGTAATCCTGCCAGTCCTAAGGAGTGGGGACGGACTGGCGAGTGCCCTGCGTCCCCCACCTGGTGCCCCCCCAGGAGACGGAGAAGGAGGCCAAGTCCTCACGCTGTTCCCCAGATTTGACTCACGATTCCAATCCAGACGCTGGTGGTGAGGGTCTCCTCTTTCTCGTTCTGCAGACGGTGCGGGGGGGGGGGGGATGTCAGGATGCTCCAAGTGGGATTCCACAGCCAGGAGTGGAATTTCAGGCTCCGGGCTAGGGGTGGGGGTATCTTACTAGGGAGATGAGGTTGGTCAGGGTGACCTTGAGGGTGATGGTGACCGTCTCTTCAGGCTCCTTCACTGGCCGGCGCTCTGGGTCGTAGTCGTCGAAGAGATGGTGGTAAAGACGCAGCTCCTCGTTCTTCGCCTCACCTCCACCTGGGGATGGGGTCAAGCGGTGGGCTCGCTGCAGAGGAGGGGCGGGGGGGGCCTCTCCGCTGCTCTGGGTCCCCGCAGGGCTCTGCTGTGTGCTTTCCCCCCGTCTCCTGACCCAGACCCCGAGCCTGCTTCTCTCGTCTTTGCCCCGTCGCTGGGCGTCAGTGTCCCCGTGCGTGGGCCCGACCCCTGCCCCTACCGAGGAGCTGCAAGACGAGGAGTGCACCCAGCAGAGCCCCTGCCATCCCGCTGTCTGCTCCTGGGGTTATTCTGAGCTCTGGCAGGCTTTAGGGGGGCAGGCCAGGGTGTGGGAGGGAGGGGGGAGGGGTGTTAGTTCCGGCCTGAGTTAGGGGACTGTCACCTAATCCTCTCCGCACCGCTACCGCAACCAGAGACGTCTTGGCTGCTCCCACAGGCAGCTGCTCCGTCCCGGCATCCTTTGCCTGCTGTTTGGCTCGCAGACCCGACCCCCTTATGACCAGAGCCAGCCAGGTGCAGGTCCTTGAAGAGCACCTGGAACCACAAGCCTGGCAGTGGGGGATGGGGTAGCCCTGCTCTGAACATGTGCTGGTGTCCCTCGAGTAAGCCGCCCTGTGCAGGTGACATCCCTTGCCTTCTGTCACTCACGTGGGACGCGTTATCACCACCCCGGCCCGGCCAAGGTCACGGCAATGTAGTTTCTGCCGGCAGAGTCTGGCAAAGTCTCCACAAAGACCTGGTAGCAAGACCGGCAGCCGCCGGGGATTACCCGGCAGGAAAGGACCACCTGGCGAAGCAGACCTCGCGCCAATAGGGCCCGCCTCCTCCCACAACCTGTCTCAGGTGGGCCCACCCGCAGCCCCTCCCGGCACCTGCCGCACACGCCCGTTTCTCCTGGCCTCCCTGCTGCCACCTCGTGGCCACACGTGGTAATACCGCCTTCCCGCCCCAAGCACACCTGAACGGATTTTTTTTAACCTTAAAGTCTCCTTGGACCACCCGAATCGATCACCTGAGGTGCTTGCTTAAAATCCCTACTCCTAGGTTCCAACCCCCAAGAACCCTGAGTTAAGAGGATGCCAGGGATGGGGTGCCAGGAATCTGGGTTTTCCTTAAGAAGCTATCCGTGTGGGGCGCCTGGGTGGCACACGGTTAAGCGTCTGCCTTCGGCTCAGGGCGTGATCCCGGCGTTATGGGATCGAGCCCCACATCGGGCTCCTCCTCTAGGAGCCTGCTTCTTCCTCTCCCACTCCCCCTGCTTGTGTTCCCTCTCTCGCTGGCTGTCTCTATCTCTGTCAAATAAATAAAATCTTAAAAAAAAACAAAAAAACGAAGCTATCCGTGTTTGCTCCTGCGGTGGGAGGTTCTGGACTAAGCACTTCCTGCTCCTTTGCCCATCGTGTCTTCACACGAATCTGGGAGGCGGTTACCATTGTCCCAAAAGTATGAAAGAGGACCCTGGTCAGGTCCACGGCCACGCAAGCACGTGGGCAGTGAAGCACGAGATTCAGCGATCAGCTTTACTGATCACCTGCACCTGGGTTCCTTTTACGCTTTACAAAACACTTTCATGTCCATCCTTTTGGGGTGTCCTTCCTCTACCTGTGAGGCCCCTCGTCCTCGCCCCCGGGTTACAAGCAAGGACCCCGAAGGCCAGAGGGTCCACACAGCTTGTCCATGTCCCAGGCGTCCTGGAAGCCACTCCCCCCACAGCTAACCTGCTCTTCCAGTCCACACTCTGCCCTGCAGCCCAGCCGAGCGGATCCCTGGGGCCCAGCTCATCTCCGTGCCCGCGGCTGATGGGGGAACTGGCTCCGATTCGTGCTGCGGCCCATTCCGTGGTTCCTGGGTCAGGGCCCGGGCCAAGGGTTCTGGCAAATGCAGGGATTTATCTGACATGAATGGGCCCTCCAAGGTCCCTGCCCTGGCCCAGCCGCTCGGATTCTAGAGCTGAATAAGCCCCGTGGCCTCCAGCAGGAGGCAGCGGCCCTCAGTGACGGCCGCGCGGTCAGAGGGGAGCTGGGGGCACCATGTCGCCGGGCTTCCCTGTGTTACAAGAAACAGCTGCACAGCCCAGGTGTCCTGTTGGCTTCCGCGGGGACTAGACACACGGGATCCGCGTCGGAGGCCAAGGCGGCTCCAGGGACCGCCCCTCCCGCCTTTCCCACCCCCTCTGGCTCCTGGCCAGCCTGCTTTGCTCTCTCCTGTGTAAGCCCCTCTGCGGTCTGGGTTCGGCTTTCTCGCGGTGGCTGCCCTCTTCGGGGGCAAAGTTTGGTCTTTGTTCCCACTGCCCCTACCCCTGCCCGATGCCCTAAGGCTCCAGCTGCAGGCCAGGAACGAGCCTGGGGTTGGCTTGAGACCGTCCAGGGTGGGCAGAGCTGGGGGCCGGGTGGAGAGCTGAGCCTGTCTTCCCCCAGGTTTGCTCGGGATGACAACTGCCCGAGGTGCCAAGCTTCCTGCTCAGTGCGTGGGGTCAGGCACCTGACTCAGGCTTTGTGTTTCTATCATGAACACCCCACAAAACTGACACTTTTGTTCCTCGGGACGCCTTGGCTTCCAAGCTGGACCCAAAGATCTCTGCCTAAGAGGCAGCGACTCCCTTTGCCGGCTTGGAGCAGTCGCCTCCCCCCCTCCATAGCCCTGCTGGATTCAGAGCCCTGGGTCCCCTCACAGTTCAGATACCCCAAGCTGGTCTGATGAGGCCCCCTCTGCACACAACAGAAAGAGCCCCCCTTCCTCCTGTCAACAGGGGGAGAGGGTTCAGCTGAGCCAGGACGGTGTCTAGCCAACCCTGGTTCCTAGACCGTCCCCCTTGCTAGCACCCACCTTCTCTGATCGCTGAGACCTTGCCGGTTTACCGTGTTCAGGGCACAAAGCCCAGAGCCTCGCACATCAGAGGCGCTCGGAAAACACTGAAAGATAAGTCAGCACAAACGGAGGAACGTCTTCCCAGCGCTGTCCCTTCTTCTCCAACCAGGGGACCCCAAAGGACCTACCAGGTACCTAGCGACGCCCACCCTCTGGCCAGGGTTGATGGGTCCAGAGGAGGACACCGGCTCAAGCCTGGGCCGAGGAATGTCCTTCCCTGACAATGTTGTCCGGCAACAACTCAGGAAGTGGGGTGCGCTCTCCTGGGGGCACAGGACGGCGCTTACACATGGGGGCACAGGGCAGCTGGTCGCCACGCAGGGAGAGACAACGCACTAGGGACACACGCAGATGACAGAGGGCCTTGGGCCTCCCCACCCCGGCCGGGCTGCGCTCACGTCCCCCGCAGGCTGTTGTCCAGCACTTGCCTTGAACGAGGCGCCTCTGCATCCTTCCGATTAATCCCCCGTTGACTTAAAAATAGTAGCATTAAGAAAAGTAACCTAGTATAAAGAAAACAAAATACCCCGTAACACAATACCCAGAAAGATGCGTCTGACAATAAAAAGATCAATGCATGCTGTCCTTTAGATGTAGGGATGGCAAACATGCTCCCCTCTCCCCCCACCACGGGCCTGGAGACCCCTCCCCAGGCCGCCCGGCCAGCAGCGCCCTCCATCCGCCCCCATCAGCACCAGCCAGACCGGCCCGGGCAGCAGCTTCCCTGCCGTCCCCAGAGCTTAGCGGGCAGCCTGGCAGATGGCAGATCTTGGATAGAAGTAGAGAATGCATTAAGTCACCGTTCCGCTCTTGCCCAGGTATGAACCATTTGGTCACAGGATACAGCATTCTCCTGCCCTCTAGGACCGAGGAGGGACATTACTGGGAGGGGTTCACAGCCTAGTGGTGTTGAGAGCAAAGCGCAAAGGACTCAGGGAGACAGTGGAATGCAGGAAACTAAAAAGGCACAAAGCAGGGGCCTGTGGAGTGGAAAGGGAAGGTCTGAAATAGAAGAGTGAATGAAAGGCCTCGAGGTCAAGCGAAGCCGACCTAAAACCCGAGGCGGGGTGCTGCCCCACCTAACAGGTACCTTCTGTTAAAATTATAAAGCGTATCTTACATGCAGTATGTACAGAAAACATTTGTACAGTTACAAGATAATAAACACGTGCCCATCACCCAGGCCAAGAAATCGGCTCTTCCTGTCCCCAGAACCCTCTCTGCGACCCCCCCCCCCATGGGCCCCCCGCCCCCGCCCCTGCTCAGCGGTAACTGTCATCCCGAAACTGCAATTCTGTTTTCCTTCCGGTCATGACAACCTAGCTGTTCCGATGTTTGAACATTTGTAACGGAATAATGTGTCTCTTAAAAAAAAAACCAAAAAACCCATAAATAAAAGTAATACATGCTACCACTAGAAACACAGAAAAATCCAGACAGACATAATGAAACTCTAACCTTTCTTGTTGAATCGCTGGGTCGTACACCTGAAACGAATGTGACACTGCGTGCCAAACTAGACCAAAAACCCAAAAATCACATCACTCCTCTTTCTATCCAGCCCCTCTCCCCAAAGGTTAACAGCTTCTGTTAAATATGCATCTTTTTTTTTTTCTTTTTTAAGATTTTATTTATTTGAGACAGAGAGAGGGAGGGTGAGCATGAGAGCGAGCAGAGCAGGAGAGAGCAGAGGCAGAGGGAGAAGGAGAAGCAGACTCCCCGCTGAGCAGGAAGCGGATGCGGGCCTCGATCCTAGGACTCTGGGATCATGACCCCAGCCGAGACGCCGCACCGACTGAGCCACCCCGGCGCCCCGGATGTACATCTTTCTAGAGCGAAGTCCGGCATGTGTGTGCGCGTACGAATAGATACAACAGCGAGCAAGCATTTACTTTCTGCAACTTCTCTCCTGGTGAGAGGCGGGGCGCGCCCCGCCCTCACTCTTGCCGCTGCTACCCCGATGATGCTCCGTGGTACGCATGCGCCGCAGGCAAGCGCTCCCGACCCCACGGGTAGACACTGAAGATACGCACCGTTCTGGGCTCTGCTCCGCGGCCTTGAACATATTTATGCATTTCCCTTTGCTCTACTTTTTGCAAATGTATCCAGAGGGCAAATTCCTAGCAGGGAAACGACTGAGACAAGAAGTTCATGCGTTAAAAAAACAAAACCAAAAAAACGCTGGTGCCTTTTGCCCAACTGTTCTCCAGAAACAGCACGTGCCCGCTTCCCGCATTCAGGCCACAGGAGTACGAGAACGCTTGCCCCGCTCGAGCCCTCCCCAGGAGAGAAGAGCTTCAAGCTCGAGAATCTTTGCCAACCCAGCAGGTGAGAGCTGCTGTCTCGTTATTCGGATTTCCCCGTGCTGATGAAGAGGGTCGAGCTGTTTCTGTGCCAGTATAAGAGAATCTGAAGATAAAATAGTACATTAATAGAGAATATAAGCCTTAATCAGATAAATCCCATTGGGACAACTAGAAAACCCATCGTCAAAATAACCACCAGACCCTCAGCTCCCGACCGCCGCTCGGTGGGCCAGAGAATCTGAACATAAAACGAAATCAAGAAAGTCCTACAGTAAAGCCAGCACCAGCGTATTCCTTATCTCAGAGGGAAGAAGGCCTTGCTTCCCTCCCCTGCAGCCCCAAATCAGAGACCATAGAGAGAAAGAAGAACTACAGGATATTTCTGTAGGGTCCAAACCATAAACCCAAGGGCAAGCAAGTGACAAACAGGGAGCCACCGGCTCATCTCCTGTCACTGAAAACCATCCAACGCTCACAAGGTGGTGGGGCCTCCCCTCTAACGGCACTGACGAGGAGCGGGGAGAGGCACCTGGGTGGGGGATGGAGAGGGCGGTGGTCCTGGTGTTGGAGGGAACGCAGACCAGAGCAGGAGGGCGGCTGGTTCCTCGGGAGAGAGACGAAAACGGTGAAGACTCATAATAAAAACCTTCAACAGGGAGGAGCAGAAATGAGAGCGACAGAGACAAAGATGGGAGAGGTAGAGAGGAGAGGGAAGGCAGAGGAGGGGCCTCTGGGGTGGCTGACACAGCCAGGGGTCCCCTGGGCCCAGGAGGATGCCTGCACCCTCCCCAGAATGCGACCTCTTTACTCTTGTGGCTACAGGAGAAAACAAAAGTCTTTGGGACTCACAGGGCAGGAGAGGACTCCACTCTGACTGCCCGATTTCAGGTCTCCTGTAACGTCTCCTCTGAGAACAGAGGAAGAAGGCGGGAAGGCAGGTTTCAGCAGCAGCCAAGCATGGACGGTGCATTCCAGGGAACATTCTAGAACGTCGTGGGCTTGGCTCCAGAGAGAGTAGGCCGTCTGCACAGATCCTGCTGATGATTCTGAAAACCCAGGAGTTTGGGGCGCCTGGGTGGCACAGCGGTTAAGCGTCTGCCTTCGGCTCAGGGCGTGATCCCGGAGTTCTAGGATCGAGCCCCACATCAGGCTCTTCCTCTATGAGCCTGCTTCTTCCTCTCCCACTCCCCCTGTTTGTGTTCCCTCTCTCGCTGGCTGTCTCTCTCTCTGTCGAATAAATAAATAAAATCTTTAAAAAAAAGAAAAGAAAACCCAGGAGAACATGCTTCAGGGTCCGAGCAGAACCACCGCTACGAACTCCGTCCACAGCGTCAAGACAGGCGGTCCTCACAGAGAAAGGGCGCGAGAAGCCAAGATGCACTCCAGCGAGTCCGGCTCTCTTACCCATCGGGCCGCCTCTGCCGTGAGCACACGGCATCTAAACCACTCCTGTTGGAAGGAAGTGGAGCTTCCTTCATATTCCAAAAATATGAAAACAAGACCTCCTGCTTCAGTGAGCCTGGAGGACAACGCTCAGAGCACAGAGCCGGTGACGTAATGCTCAGAGGCTCTGTGAAAGCATTGCAGCGACGTTTGCTCTCCAACTCGACTCCACGGCTCGGGGTCTGATGGTCTTGTCCGTTTCAGTAAAGGATGACGGCTGTGAAAAATACACAACAGATCCAATTCCTGCTTTCCTTCCGTGTGGGCATCCTCGCCTTCCCCTCCTTACGGTTACGGGCACATGCTTCTAACACACAGGCCATGTTTTTGCGAAGGCTTTTGTCGGTGACAGCTGCCGTGATCTTCCTGCCCGGCTGTATTTTCCTTCCAAAAGTTCCCCTCAGTCCTGTGATGAGATCATGAAAAAGACCCTTCCTTTGATATTCTTTTTAGAAGAGAACTAGTCATCACCAGCGTTTCTCCTGCCAACACTCGACTCCACGTCAGCAATGGCAAAACAGCGGGCATATGGTTGACGTGAAGGATTCACTTCTACTCTGGGGGCACCTGGGGAGCTCCGCCAGTGATGCGTCTGCCTTCGGCTCAGGTCATCATCCCAGGGTCCTGGGGTCTAGTCCCGCATGGGGCTCCCTGCTCAGCAGGGAGCTTCTCCCTCTCCCTCTGCTCCCTCCCGCTCCCCCTGCTCATGCTCTCTCTCACTCTGTCAAATAAATAAAACCTTAAAAAAAAAAAAAAAGAGATTCACTTCTACTCTTTTGAACCAAAGCAACATAAAGGCAGATCCATTCACGCCCGTCAGGACTGATGACAGTATCATGCCTTAGAAAGCTGTCTTCATAGTAAATGAATTATGTAACATGTCACATTTTGATTAAATGTGACCAGTTTTTATGGAAGACATTTATTTTTCTGATCATTTGATCCTTTCTCTTCTTTTTAAGATTTTTTAAGTTTATTGTTCTAAAAGATTTTGTTTATTTGAGAAACAGAGAGACAGAGCGAGCAGGAAGGAGGGGCAGAGGGAGAAGCAGACTCCCCACTGAGCAAGGAGCCCGATGCAGGATTCGATTCCAGGACCCTGAGATCATGACCTGAGCCGAAGGCAGATGCTTAACTGACTAAGCCCCCAGGCACCCCTAAGATTTTTTTTAAGAGAGGGAGGGAGAGAAGGGAGAGGGAGAGGGAGAATCTTTTTTTTTTTTTAAAGATCTTATTTATTTATTTGACAGAGATAGAGACAGCCAGCGAGAGAGGGAACACAAGCGGGGGGAGTGGGAGAGGAAGAAGCAGGCTCATAGGGGAAGAGCCTGATGTGGGGCTCGATCCCATAACGCCGGGATCATGCCCTGAGCCGAAGGCAGACGCTTAACCGCTGTGCCACCCAGGCGCCCCGAGAGGGAGAATCTTAAGCAGGCTTCACACCCAGCGTGGAGCCTGATGTGGGGCTTGATCTCATGACCCTGAGATCATGACCTGAGCCAAAATCAAGAGCTGGAAGCTTAACTGACTAAGCCAACCACGCACACCCTAAAGATTGTATTTTTAAGGAATCGCTACCCCCGATGTGGGCTCGAACTCATGACCACGAGATCAAGGGTCACACGCTCCACCAACCGAGCCAGCCAGGCGCCCCCTTGTTTGATCCTTTCTGTCTAATAGCATGTAAAACTGATTTTTAAAGGGGAGGTACAAAGTTAAATTGATTTTCTACCTGTGGTCTAAAAGCAGAGAAAAGAGATTCCTGTGTTTGTGAGTTTTTCAGCCTCATCATGGGGAGAGGCTTTGTTGGACCAGAATCTAAAACAGGAAGTTCTCTTCGGTTTATCCCAAGGCTGGGTTTTTTAATTCATTTTATTCATTCGTTACTAAAAATAAGCGCCAGTTTATACGTAAAAGGCGGCGGGGGGCATCAGTAAAAGTAGAGAGAGGCGGTTACAAAGCTCAGCTAGTGATGTCCGCATAACAAAAGATTCCCCCCATGCCCCGGTGGTTTTACAGGTGATTTCTA